>NC_090248.1:2331818-2341973 GCF_037325665.1 Littorina saxatilis
TCAGGGTTGGTATGCAAGAGACGAGGTTAGAGATTTTAGTCGGGGTTAAACTGTAACCTCGATACAGCTAATCCCGGACTTCAGTCTCTTTATTCGACTCCTTCATACAGGTCCAGGGCAGAATTTCTAGGGTCGGCTTGGAACGGTAGTGGCGTTTCTTGGTGAAATGTATCATATTCGACCCAAACGGTCAACTATACACACTTACCTCCAAACCACACGCCATCTGCCACAGCCACACAAGCAGCAAGTCTTCAGGAACGGGTTTTCCCGAGGCGTCCAGGAAGCCGCTGAGGTCGCCACCAGCACAGAACTCGGTGAGGATGTACATCAGACCTCTTTGGACAAAAGAGTCGACGTAGACGAGAACGTGATCGTGGTTGAGTTCCTTGAGGACCCGGAGCTCGTTCTCCGCAACCTCTCTGTCCATCCCCATCCTATCCCATTCCATCACCTTCACTGCAAACTGGAGTGACACACAGTGTTACTGTGCTGTGGGCAATTAGAAATGATTTCACATTACCCCTGACACTTGCGATGCTGGTGGAAGTTCCTATTTCATGTTTTTACTTGTCGCGAGCGTCTTTAACAATTTTCTTCACAGAAATGTCTTTGAATTATTTCCTCATGTTCTTCTTTCACTTTTTCTTGTTCGATTACGTAAGACAATTGTAAAAGATGGTGAGTGAGTTGATGTCGGCATACCGCACACAGCCTTCAGCCCCACAACGTCATCACGGGAAATGTGAATTACATATGTGACCCTCCACCACGAAATGAGTCGCATGTCACCTTTGCATCATTTTCATATTTTTACATTTTCCTAAAGAGTTTTTTTATGCTCTATCCAGTGGTGAAAACCGTTTTAGAAAAGAGCGAAAACTGTTTGAGTTATAAGCCTGTGACTAAGGTGACCCTCACACTGTTACCAGACACTCTCCGGACTTATATCAAGCCTAGCGCAGAACCGCGCGAGGTGACATGTGACTCATTTCGTGGTGGAGGGTCACATATTGGCGGGAGATGCGACCTGATAAACCGCATGACGTTTCGACTGGCTTGCAACACGAAAGGTATGTGACGTCATCTGCGGTGTATTTGTGTCGATGTATTGACTGTTATGTCAGTCCTTTTCTGCGACAAGATAAATCGTTGCTTCAACAGTGCCCTCAGCGGCACTGCAACTTGAATCTTTTGCTGTAAATCCTAACCATGTTTAACATCTCTACTTGCTTCTCAAATAAATAGCAACCGTTAGTGTCTTACCTTAATTGTAGTGGGGTATACACACGCAAACCAATTATGCGTAACTAATGAAAGTTATTGAGAAGATTAACTTCATGAAACTTGTTATCCATAGAAACAGTCGGATAACATAATAGACGTCACGAGTGTACACTTTTGGGTAGTAAGACGTTCTTCATTTTGGCCTACCTGTTCTTTTTGGCTATTTTCCACCAAGTAGACACACCCAAACGCGCCTTGACCGATCACTCCTTTGTTGGTGACGTCATCAAAGTCGAGTCCCCCTCCCGATGACGCCATAATGGTCGTTGATGACTGATGACCTCACACGGGAGGTTGCTGCACTGTCTTTCTCGTCTGCTCAGTGTTTCCCAGGGTGATAGCTTAAAAAAAAGAACATGAGAAATAAAGATAACTAAATTCATAATTAAAGAAATACATCAATCAGTCGGTAATTCAATCAATCAATCAATAAATAAATCAATCAATAACTGAATCAATAAATGAATGAACCAATCAATTCAGCAATCAATCAATCAATCAATCAACCAATCAATCAATCAATCAATGAACACAATAACAAGAATTCTAGTGGCCACCTCCTTAGGACTCTGTGTTAAAAAAAGCCTACGCATTTAAACTTTGTACTGAAGAGACGTGTGCTCTGATTTTTGTCCCTGATCATCGATATCTTTCAGGTCGATTCCAGGAACTGATAATTTAAAGAAATGAGGCTATGTTTCCGTGAACGTACCTAATATGTTTGTTTTAATTCTGCTCTTAGGATATATCCGACAAGACTCAGACTGCTGAATTTATGTTTGTATACATTGGTACAGAATCCGATCGGTAAAAACATGGAGAGAGAGAGAGAGAGAGAGAGAGAGAGAGAGAGAGAGAGAGAGAGAGAGAGAGAGAGAGAGAGAGACAGAGAGAGACACACACACACAGACACACACACCCACCGGGCAATCACACACACACACACCGGGAACTCTCACACACACACGCACACACACATACACACACACACACACACACACACACACACACACACTCACCGTGTCACACACACACACACACACACACACACACACACACACACACACACACACAAACATCAAAGCTAAACCGACATGATAGGAATACAGACAGTGAGACAGACAGACAGACAAACAGACAGACAGAGAGACATTCAGACAGACAGACAGCAAGACCAATCACTTCCTGACGTGCATCTACCTGCATAAACACTGAGGCATACGTGCACGCAGTCAGACAGACAAACAGACAGCCTCAATAACATGGCAAACAGACAGCCTCAATAACATGGCAAACAGACAGCCTCAATAACATGGCAAACAGACAGCCTCAATAACATGGCAAACAGACAGCCTCAATAACATGGCAAACAGACAGCCTCAATAACATGGCAAACAGACAGCCTCAATAACATGGCAAACAGACAGCCTCAATAACATGGCAAACAGACAGCCTCAATAACATGGCAAACAGACAGCCTCAATAACATGGCAAACAGACAGCCTCAATAACATGGCAAACAGACAGCCTCAATAACATGGCAAACAGACAGCCTCAATAACATGGCAAACAGACAGCCTCAATAACATGGCAAACACGCTTAGCCTACATAGAGAGACGAGAACACGACCCCACAAAGTAACACACTCAGATATCCATTTACACCAAGACCAACCGACATTACATTTATTCACCCAATTTCACGCCCTACCTCTCAAAACGCTGGCTGATATTGATAAGGAAAGGTACTTTAGTGCTATCCCCGACACTCAGACTAGAAAGAAATCTTGGTACACACATACTCTGCTCTCTTTTTATTGAGTGATCGCGATTGATTGATATGTTATTGGTCGACGTTCCAAAGCACACGTCTTGAAGTGCGTGTCGTCTGAATATCCTTGATAAGTCCGGACAGGCATGAAAAGAGTAGATAGTACACGGTGTAGGCCTATCACTTGAATTCGGTGTGTCTTTTCAATATCGCAGGTGTTGAAACTGACAGTAAATCACAAAACGCACTGTATCACACAAGAATTGCGTGTAGTTTGAATATATATATATGTTACAGTCAAATCGGGAAATCAGGTATTTCACGAGAATGTCTGAAAGTTTAGGCATTCATGGTAAATACCTGGTTTGATCAGGCAATTCCGGAAATGACTGAATTTTTTTAGGCACTATCAGGAAATGACTAAAAACTACTTGTGCAAATTTCCCGTTTTGCCTGACTGTTAGGCAAAACGGGTTGTTCTGCGACCTTGTCTGTTTTTACCTCGCCTGCCTTGAGCATGAATTTCTCTTCTAGCACATTGTCTATTCATCGTTTTCCCCATTTCACTGAGTTCGGAGTGATTGCAGTTTTTTTTTTTACGGGTGCAGGTCACTACCGCGAGTGTAACAATATCGCGTGTGTAAGACTACGAGCACGAATTTATCGATGGGTTAAAACCAGAACCATTTAACTGGTTTGCGGCCATTTTGAGAAATGGCCACTTGAAGTTTTTAACCCCTCAAAAAAAATAGTAAACACAAGATTACAACCTTCATATTTTAAGCAATAGATATAGAGGAAGAACTGGTCATGTACAGTTGAAATCAATTTAATTGAACTACTCTATCATATGAAAATAACGTATAATTTGTTCTGCTTCCAGAATACGCTCCTCCTTTTTTCTCAGTCCTGGAGCTAGAAAAGCCCAGCGCACCATAGCTGCTTCTGACTTCCAAACAGATCCCACTGTGGCCTGTGCTACAGCAGTCAGAAGCAGCCTCCTCACACATAGCATGTTCTGCTTCCAAGCAAAAGCTTACACTGCAACACTAGTTTAAATTGTTTTAATGTTTATTGCCGCAATAAACACACACATTTCAAGTCACACACTAAACCATCATTAAAGAATTATGTATTCGTCTAATGTATGGCCTAATGAACGCACACCTTTTACACACAATTAAATTGCAGGTATTTTCCCATGGCAAAAAAACCCCACATTCTTTGTTAACATTCCAAAAATAAATTGTATTTTGGTTGTTTTCCTAAGAACTCAATAGTAAATCTTATTTTGTATCAGCTCATATTGTTTTGCATTACGCACAAAAACTACAAACCCAGCAACAACGACAAACTGACCACACACAAAACGAACAAAGCAGCACAGAAACAAGCAAGCAAACAAGAAAAGCTTCACTGATGATCAAGCTTGGCGCATTAAAACCAATCACACAAGGACAATAAAATCATGAGTTCCAGATTCTGATTTCATGATACCCTGCGTGTTCATTATCAATAAAAACAAATTGGCATTCTTACCTTGTGATGTACTTTTTTCTTCACAAAAGTGTTGTGCACAAAAGTCAAAATCAAAGTCAGACCTTAAAGCACATCCCTGTATTTTAGATCACAGTTTCAGCAGAAAACCAAACTCTAAGTCACCATCAGTTTTGTCAATAGAACTTTGATAACCACGTATCAGTTCCACAACTGACATCTAGTGTGCTGGTAAAAAACGTTTTACACACATATGATCTCTGGCCATCTTTCAGAAAGAAAAACTTCCTTGAAACTTGTCTTTTTTTGGAGCTGGTTCTCCGTCTGTTTTCAGGTAAGTTCTTGTTCCCGTTTCTTCAATTCGGTGACAAACAAAGTCTTTCTGTCGCTCATATGAAGAGAGCGAATAAAAGGCCTGAAAAATGTCTTGCCTTTCTTCTTCTGATATTTTGCTGGAACACATCATTTTACACTTTGAACAGTCGACCTTCTGTACTGCTTTTGCCCTAGCCGTTTCACCGGTTGTCCTTGAGTAAGATTGACCGCTCAGTTTCTTTGTTTTTCTATTATTATTCTTCCAGGTCTTAGGGTTGCTGAGTCTTTTTCGACTAAACTTCTTCTTTGGAGGTGTCACATAGGATGCCTCCTTCCTCGGAGATGGCAGTTTTTTTGCTGGGGTTCCATAACAAGATGGAGGAGATGCTGTGGTAGATTCACATGAAGGAGAAGTGTCAGACATGTTAGAAGCTGAAGTGAATACACCATTAGGAAAAAAATCAAAGTTAGTATCATCTGAGGTGATTGTAGTCACTGGGGTTGAATCAGAGTCAACATATGCTGAGGTAGATGCACACACAAGAGAAATATTTACAGGTGTTGGGCAGCTGGATTCATGTGGAGGGGTGGAATCACAACCAGTATGTATTAGAGTTGATGCACGAACAGGAGAAAAACCACATTCACCATGTTTCTCGGTAGACTCTTCGATTGAAAAATCAACAGCACAGTCGTCATGTTTCAGAGTAGATTTTTCCACTGGAGACGCTTCACATTCATCAGGTTTCGGAGTTGGTGCAAGGATGGAAGACGCATGTCTGTCTGGTTTTAAAGTGGTTTTTCTCCTGATGCATGCATCATAGTGTTGTGACTGATTCTTGGGAGCTGTCAATGTCAGGTAAATGGGTTCCATCCGCACATGCACTTGTGGATCAATGCTCGGTCTGATATCCACCACAGGGTGAGTCTGACAACTGGTAAATATTTTTACTGGTCTTTTGGTCACGTTTGCCAGCGCTAGAGGTAACAGATCACCTGCACGAGTGTTCCAGCAACCACTTCTTCTTAAGTCCTCAATCATTTGAAGTATGTTCATAAATCTTTCATTTTCGTCAATCATGGTTGGGAGATAAAAAAAAAACGGAGTTGGGCTCTACATTGTCCATGATGTGATAACAGACTTGTTCTCTCAAATCATTGGGACGGGTTACTTGTCCAAGATGGAAGCATGATGCTTCGAAAAAGCAATTTCCATTTCCTGGAACTTTAATTCTCGTTAAGCCATTGGCAGTGAGAAGATTCTGCAACCTCATCCCATGAATCCGGAGGACAGTCTCCTGAAATGCTTGGTGCTTTTTGCTTGCCTGGACGGCCATATTCACCTCCTGCTGAACAGCATCTGCACAAGATATAAAGACTATGAATTCTTCTTTTAAACTGGCAATTACTACTACAATTATTCACTGATAAAAAAGTTAATTGCCTTTGTACCATCGCTGCTGCATTTAAACTGTAAACAGTTTTCGAGTTTTTATTCACACACAAAAATAAAACATAAATACCTGATTACACTGAATATGCTTAAAGTATCCAGGCGCGTTTTGTAAAGAAGGAAGTAAGTGAGTTAAAGTTAGAAAATAAGTGTTTGGGTGTGTGTGTGTGTGTGTGTGTGTGTGTGTGTACGTGTGTGTGTGTGTGTACGTGTGTGTGTGTGTGTGTTTTGATACTTACCAGACTTTGTACAGGGAGGCGATGTTTCTTGGGTTTCAAGAATCATTTGCTGAATCAAGTCCTCATCTGGCCAGCCATTCTCCTTCGACATTGTAAAAACCTGTGATTTAAGAAATATATTAGTCAAACTCACAAAAAAGGGTGGAAATATCGCTGTAATAACATTCATGTAATAACATTCATTCATCCATCCATAGGTTACAAGCAGACAAAAATTGTCATTATCTGCCCTGAACATTCACTGAGGTTATTGATTTCATTTTTTTTATCGAAAACTAAAGAGCTGAAACACTTCAACATTCATGAACACACACACACACGAAACTTGACAAATACGCTTTTACCAGCCTGTGCTTTTATTTAGGAAAACAAAACTATACACACAAAAAAGCTAGGGATCAGTATGCAGATTACAGAATTTAGACAATCAAAAAGTTTCCCTTATGAATACGAATCAGAAATTAAGCTTTAATGACTTGTTCAAATGGGGGAAACAAAAATATATGATGATACTCACTTGAATCTGTGTCCTGACTCGAGCAACAGCAAAACAGACTGTGCAGCAGATGTACAATAGGCAGAATGCTGTTCTTTGAGTTTTCAGAAAGTGGACCAACCTTTTGTCAGTTTGTTTTCTGTGGATTAAATTCGCGTCATTTTTGACGTTTCGTTGACACGACCTTGCGACACCAAGCCTCATCAATTTGTTTCCATGAGAAAATAGAAACATTGTATCAACATGACACCTGTCATAACAAGCTATGCTGATAACGGTACATCCGGAGTCTGAAATTCGGATACTGACAGGTGTCGCTGACCTGTTTTGCTTTCCACACTCCCACACAAATGTCATTTTTTGCCGACAGCAGACTCCGCCACTGCTTGTAACACCCTTCTGTGTGCTGGGGGAAATCCCACACCACACTGCGAGGGTGAAAACCAGATACACCCACCACTATAGTGACCTTGTCTGGTTGCGCTGAGGGCAGGGAAACTGACTGTCACACAGCGATCAGAAGAGGTCAGGTTACGATGGCTGCTTCTGGCTGGCAGATAAACACTCCCCATTACTCACATGGCTCAGAAGCAGAACAGACTAAACTGAACTTATCACGTTCTGCTTCCAACCTGGATGGAGTTAGATGGTTCTGCTTCCAAGATGAGTCCGAACATTTCTTAGAGTCAGAACAAATTATGACTTATAAATACACAATAATCCAAGATTTTCAAGAATCCTTCACAGGAAGTGAGAATCATATTACCATAAGTCTAATGACTATAAAATTGCAAAACCAGTTATTTTGAGGTAATTGGTTCTGGTTTTAGCCCATCGTTATTGTCTTTTCTTTATTTGGTGTTTTACGTCGTTTTCAACCACGAAGGTAATATCGCGACGAGGGAAAGCGGGGAGATGGGATAGGGGAAAGGGGGGGGGGGGGGGGGGGGGGGGGGGAGATGGGATAGAGCCACTTGTTAAGTGTTTCTTGTTCACAAAAGCACTAATCAAAAAATTGCTCCAGGGGCTTGCAACGTAGTACAATATATGACCTTACTGGGAGAATGCAAGTTTCCGGTACAAAGGACTAAACATTTCTTACATACTGCTTGACTAAAATCTTTACAAACATTGACTATATTCTATACAAGAACCACTTAACAAGGGTAAAAGGAGAAACAGAATCCGTTAGTCGCCTCATACGACATGCGGGGTGCAGAGAAATAAGGATGTGGAAAAGAAGACTTTTGGTAAGTGAAATAAAGGTGATGGATCCAGTCAGGTAGAAATAAGACAACAAGAAAAGAATTGGAAAACTGCAGGGAATAGTAGGGAGAGTTTTCTTGGAAGGAAATATAGGTGAAAGGACTGGAAAGGCAGAAATAAGACAAAAGAAGAGAAGAAACAGAACCGTTAGTCGCCCCTTACGACATGCTGGGTAGCATCGGGTAAATTCTTTCTAGTCCCAACCAATATGGGACTCCCCCTAACCCGCGGGGGGTACCAATTTATTGTGACTCTCGTAAAGTTCGGAGTGATTGGAGTTTGTTTTTACATAGCCGGCCTTGAGAACGAATTTATTGTGAGTTTCTCGTATAGCACATTGTCTTTTTACATTTAGTCAAGTTTTGACTAAATGTTTTAACGTAGAGGGGGGAATCGAGACGAGGGTCGTGGTGTATGTGCGTGTGTGTGTGTGTGTGTGTCTGTCTGTGTGTGTGTGTGTGTAGAGCGATTCAGACTAAACTACTGGACCGATCTTTATGAAATTTGACATGAGAGTTCCTGGGTATGAAATCCCCGAACGTTTTTTTCATTTTTTTGATAAATGTCTTTGATGACGTCATATCCGGCTTTTCGTGAAAGTTGAGGCGGCACTGTCACGCCCTCATTTTTCAACCAAATTGGTTGAAATTTTGGTCAAGTAATCTTCGACGAAGCCCGGACTTCGGTATTGCATTTCAGCTTGGTGGCTTTAAAAATTAATTGATGACTTTGGTCATTAAAAATCTGAAAATTGTAAAAAAAAAAAAACAATTTATAAAACGATCCAAATTTACGTTCATCTTATTCTCCATCATTTTCTGATTCCAAAAACATATAAATATGTTATGTTTGGATTAAAAACAAGCTCTGAAAATTAAATATATAAAAATTATTATCAAAATTAAATTGTCGAAATCAATTTAAAAACACTTTCATCTTATTCCTTGTCGGTTCCGGATTCCAAAAACATATCGATATGATATGTTTGGATTAAAAACACGCTCAGAAAGTTAAAACAAAGAGAGGTACAGAAAAGCGTGCTATCTTTCTTAGCGCAACTACTACCCCGCTCTTCTTGTCAATTTCACTGCCTTTGCCATGAGCGGTGGACTGACGATGCTACGAGTATACGGTCTTGCTGAAAAATGGCATTGCGTTCAGTTTCATTCTGTGAGTTCGACAGCTACTTGACTAAATGTTGTATTTTCGCCTTACGCGACTTGTTTTTTTCCCCTTTTACGACCCCAGCCATTCAAAGTTTTATAGTAGGCTTCTGTGCTGAAATGCTTTCTGACTCTCACCAGAAACACAGATTGTGAGCCGTAGGCATTCTCCGATAATGCCTGGCAGCCTATTTCAGTCAATCACCGATAGTGCCTAAACAATTTCAGTCATTTCCGGATTTGCCTGATCAAACCAGGTATTTACCGTGAATGCCTAAACTTTCAGGCATTCTCGTGAAATACCTGATTTCCCGATTTGACTGTAACATATATACGTATATAATTATACTCGTATAGCAGGAGTGTAGGTACACAAAGGGCACATGACACAGCATACTGGTGTTTTCTACATGTACGTCTGAGGTGTGCGTTGAGGTATAACAAGCACAGCGATACCGTATCCCAGTTGTGCAAATATGCTGCATTCATGTGTTGGCCAACTCGCTTCTTTTCAAAAGATAAATCCTACGCTTGTACATAAAACAAGCGCTTGGAAAAATTCAAAAGACACAACAAGAAAAGACGAGGACCCCCCCCCCCCCCCCAACTTACATGAACAACTTGAACAGTCTAATACATAAACTAACAAACAAACAAATAAACAAACA
>NC_090248.1:2342173-2349673 GCF_037325665.1 Littorina saxatilis
TGTCCCATCGCTGGGAAATTCGGGTCGCTTCCTCCCAGTGGAAAGCTAGCAGCAACGGAGTCGCGCTACCCAGGTGTCTGCGTGTTTAGGTGTATTCAGCCACCTGCACTTATGGCAGAATGACCAAGGTCTTTTACGTGCCATTGTGATGACACGGGGGTGGGACATGGCTTCCGTCTCTGGGTCTGCACATAAAGTTGACCCGTGTCCGTCCCGGCCCGAATTCGAACCTGCGACCTTTCGATCACAAGTCCAGTGCTCTACCAACTGAGCTACCGGGCCCCGGGAGGTCGTGGGTTCGAACCCCGGCCGGGTCATACCTAAGACTTTAAAATTGGCCATCTAGTGGCTGCTCCGCCTGGCGTCTGGCATTATGGGGTTAGTGCTAGGACTGGTTGGTCCGGTGTCAGAATAATGTGACTGGGTGAGACATGAAGCCTGTGCTGCGACTTCTGTCTTGTGTGTGGCGCACGTTATATGTCAAAGCAGCACCGCCCTGATATGGCCCTTCGTGGTCGGCTGGGCATTAAACAAACAAACAAACAAACAAACAAACAAACAAACAAACAAACAAACAAACAAACAAACAAACAAAACAACACGCAGCACTCACTCACCCGCCCCCCTCCTGTCCCCACCCCCCTCCTGTCCCCACCCCTCCCTGCGACACCGAAGCCCACAGTATTCCTCCATCTGCACACAAAAGCGAACTATTACGAAGAACTATTCAGTAGTTTCCTATGGAAAAGGTATGCATGTATTAAACGGGGTGGTAATCATTTGTCACTTTTAAGCAAACACACTTTTATTCAATGTGATTTGTTGTTTCAGAGCTAGGCGAAGAGCATTTGTTACTTCAGATTCAACAGTTCCAAAGGTTCGTGTGTGTGTGTGTGTGTGTGTGTGTGTGTGTGTGTGTGTGTGTGTGTGTGTGTGTGTGTGTGTGTGTGTGTGTGTGTGTGTGTGTGTGTGTGTGTCCATCAATCAATCAATATGAGGCTTATATCGCGCATATTCCGTGTGTACAGTTCTAAGCGCAGGGATTTATTTATTTTTATTTTATGCAATTTATATTGCGCACATATTCAAGGCGCAGGGATTTATTTATGCCGTGTGAGATGGAATTTTTCACACAATACAATCATCACGCATTCACATCGGCCAGCAGATCGCAGCCATTTCGGCGCATATCCTACTTTTCACGGCCTATTATTCCAAGTCACACGGGTATTTTGGTGGACATTTTTATCTATGCCTATACAATTTTTCCAGGAAAGACCCTTTTGTCAATCATGGGATCTTTAACGTGCACACCCCAATGTAGTGTACAACGAAGGGACCTCGGTTTTTCGTCTCATCCGAAATGCAATTATGTGTGTGTGTGTGTGTGTGTGTGTGTGTGTGTGTGTGTGTGTGTGTGTGTCTGTGTGTCTGTGTGTGTCTGTGTGTGTGTGTGTGTGTGTGTGTGTGTGTGTGTGTGTGCTTGTCTCATTCTCTGTATCATGAAATGTATACCGACAAGGCAATGTTCAACACAGCCAGACTTTCAAACCTTGTTTTAATGTTACTGGCGAATAGCTAATTGTTGTCAAATGTTATCACAATGCAAAGCCTTTCATATTTTTAAGCCATGCATTTGGTTGGTGAAACTTTGACCTGAACGAATATCATCAATTGTCTAAAACAAGATCAACACAACAATATTTTCAGGGAATGCACCGAAGGTCTGGGACCAGACATTCTGGAGGCTGCCTATGGAGTTATTGGCAACGTTCGGGATCAGAGTGCATTAGAGGTCAGTCAAGGTCACCTTGTCATGTAGTTCTCCATTGTTTGATGACTGTTGTCCTGAATCAGGAGAGAGAGAGTAGAAACATTAATATAAAAAGCAGAAAAAAGATCAATGAAGAAGGATGCTCCCCGCCAAAAAAAGAAAGAAAAAAAAGGCAAAAACGAAAGGGTTGAAGCAGCCTGCATGCAACTGAGATCAAAAAGAAAAAAAGAAAAAAAAAGGAGAGAGAGAGAGAGAGAGAGAGAGAGAGAGAGAGAGAGAGAGAGAGAGAGAGAGAGAGAGAGAGAGTGAGTGAAGGGAAGGGGAAAGAGGTGTGCGTGCGTGCGTGCGTGCGTGCGTGCGTGTGTGTGTGTGTGTGTGTGTGTGTGTGTGTGTGTGTGTGTGTGTGTGTGTGTGTGTGTGTGTGTTTGCGTGCGTGGTAAAGTGTACGTGTTTGTCTGTATGCACGCGTAATCTTCTACTTAGCTGAAACAAAATGCAGACCGTTACTCATCTTAATGTCCCCCGTCAAAACAATGGAGTTCACTCTGTCTTTGTTGTACAGAAAGAACTAAAGGGACTGCTAGGCGAAGACATGTATCCACGATTCGGAGCCAAGATTTTGCAGCTGAGAGCACTGGAGTATGGTCTGCATAAAACATCTCGCAAATACAGCAGGTAAGCTGTGAGATGGAAAACGATTAAGTACAATTATACTTTTTGTTTGAAACAGAATATTCTCCAAAGCGGTGTACCAACTAGTCTATTTATATTAGTGACATGCAATTATGTTTACCTTCCAACATCCTCAGTGAAAGAAACCAGAATGGCAACATGAACATGTCATACTCAGCAGAATTTGTTAATTCCTCCTTTACCTAATCATACAATGCATTAACAACAATAACAATAACAACACTTTATTGTCCATTAAAATGTTACATAACAAGAAATTCCTCCGAGGTAGGAAAAACACCCCCGTCCTTACCATTCTCACTGCCACCAACTGAGAAGGTTATTTCCCTTTGACCATTAATATGTCCCTCTATAAGTCCTTGTAGAATCTTAATCCACCAATAACTCCCTAACCGTGTGTTTGACTGGTCCCAATTTTTGTAAGGACCGTCTCAGGAATGTATAGAACCTGTTCACCAAGTTTGGTGACGATCGGTCCGTTCATTCTTGAGATCTATATGCGAACACAAACACACAAACAAACAAACACATCGACCGAATCCTATACACACCCCTATACCGGGGGTGTAAAAATGGAAAATTTTCTTCGGCACACCCTGCCTGCCTGTAAACGATTATAACAACAATTGGACAAAAGGACAACACACATAAAACATAAAACATAGGTTCACGTATGTAATAACAAGCACACCTATCATACTTCCAATACCATTGACCTAAAGTGCGGTCCGTGTCATCTTTAAATATAATAAATGTACAGATAAAATCTAAATAAGGTCACACGTCTATGAAGACTATCACAATCAATATAGTATCACACTATGTAAATGTACCCTCTCATAACACAGGAGTTGGATTTCACAGCAGAGCAATCACATCACGAATATCACAGATTAGGATTTGTAAACTGATTAATAATGTACACTGCTAATTTTGTCTTAAGAAAGACACACATCATTGTATTACTTTTGTGGGTTGGCAGTCAAGTTTGAACTTTCAGCTTTAGGGCTACATAATATCCGAGCATTGAATCTTAAATCTTTTGATATGTAGCTGACAGATACCATTCAGATGTTGTACTTTAAAAATAAGATTTGTTGTACACAATTGTACATTTTCCATGACGTTTATTCACTAAAATCAGCTTCAGTCACAAATGCTACAATTTGCTTAACGCACTAAACGCACAGCATGAAAATAATTGGATAGTGCCCGACATGTGGTCAGCGATTTGGAGATAAGAGGAAGGAGTTGAGAAGTGTACTGGTATTCATACAGCACATATTTTAGCTTACACTAACTGACGCAGTGGGGCTCTGCTTTTGGCCCCCCCCCCTCCCCCTCAAAGATTGTCAATAATGAAGTCCAAAGTTGATTAAGCGAAGACTTCGATAAGTCATTTTACCGAAAATTCAGTGCCGAAGCTTAGTACTGCGAGCTTAGTAAAATACACTTTGCAAAGCCGACTTTACCCAAATAATATCAGGCTTGAAACGTATACCACTAATTTGTTGATGCTTTTTCCTTTCAACACACCTTTCTTTTGAAAATGTCATATTCCCATCATAATCCCTATAATTATGTCCATGGGAACAAGGTACTTATATTTTTATCATGGGTTTTATGAATTTTCTTCTCGTATTCTTTTATAATTATTAATTAATGACCTATTTGTGCTGATGACCAATTTAATTTCCTTTGTTGGATCAATAAAATGTTATGAGTTATGAGTTATGAGTTATGCTCCCAAATTCCTAGTTTTTTCTCTCTCTATCTCCCGGCCCGTTATTAAGTTTGTTTGCTTGTGTGTTTGGTTGCTTGATCTGTATGTCTCTATCTTACACGACGCACTTTCTCCAAGAAAAAGTATTGAACATGTTCTTTGTTTTCTTTTCTTTTCAGGCAAAAGTAGGATGAGGTAGGGAGCAAGGCCCCCAGATGTTGTTGAGAATTAGCATTGAGAATTCCCCCGAAATCGGCGTATGCTGCCTAAATGGCGGGGTAAAAACGGTCATACACGTAAAAATCCACTCGTGCTAAAAACATGAGTGAACGTGGGAGTCTAAGCCCATGAACGAAGAAAGAAAGAAGCATTGAGAATTAGCATTTGAAAGGGGTATTTTGGTTCTCCCATTTATACATTTGTGTGTGTGTGTGTGTGTGTGTGTGTGTGTGTGTGTGTGTGTGTGTGTGTGTGTGTGTGTGTGTGTGTGTGTGTGTGTATGTGTGTGTTAGGGGGGGGGGTGATGGTGTCCGGAATGAAAGAAACCTCCCTCCCAGATCCAGCCCTATCAGCTTGCACTGCTGAACTAAATTGTAGATTATGCGCTTGTTCCTAATACTGAACTTTTCTTCCCGTAGAAAGTATGTTCAAATCACTATAGGTCAGTCCCAGGGGATAAGACCATTCCTCCACTTGTACACATACCACAACTAAATTCGCAGCGTACACGTACACACGTCACGTTGCAACACTGTTTCAGCTAATTAACAAAACAACAACAAAACAACAACGCCACTGCAACAGAAGCAGACAGGCCATTTATATTTGGCGTGTGTCCAATACAAAGGATGCGCTTATGTTATGTCAAGTCTTTTATCGCGCGCGTATCTCCAGACTCGGACTCAAGGCGCAGGGATCTATTTATGCCGTGTGAGATGGAATTGTTTTACACAATACATCACGCATTTACATCGACCCGCAGATCGCAGCCATTTCGGCGCATATCCTACTTTTCACGGCCTATTATCACACGGGTATTTTGGTGGACATTTTTTAATCTATGCCTATACAATTTTGCCAGGAAAAACCCTTTTGTCAATCGTGGGATCTTTAACGTGCACACCCCAATGTAGTGTACAACGAAGGGACCTCGGTTTTTCGTCTCATCCGAAAGACTAGCACTTGAACCCACCACCTAGGTTAGGAAAGGGGGGTAGGGGGGGGGGGGGGGGGGAGAGAAAATTGCTAACGCCCTGACCCAGGGTCGAACTCGCAACCTCTCGTTTCCGAGCGCAAGTGCGTTACCACTCGGCCACCCAGTCCTTGTTATGTACACTTCCTTACAGATCTGTGGTAGTTTGCATGATTGTTTAAACAATAAGGAAGTAACGTTACAGGCATAATACTCCTTCTTGAGTAAACAACTTGGCTTACCATCTCAGTATGGCCAGAATGTTAGTTTGATACTGGATAATATCAACCCTTCACTTGGACACATAGCAAACATTAATAGTTTGGCTGCTTTCTCAGCAAAATGGGTGGTTTTTTTGCTGAATAATATTTTTCACGGACAATTTGTGAAATTTGTTTATAAAACTGTTTTGCTTTGAATAGAAAGCAGTTGGGAGGTTGATTTTGTTATTTGTCGAAGTAAAGGGATGTTTTTAGCCCATGTGACCAAGTAAAGGGATGTTTTTAGCCCATGTGACCAAGTAAAGGGATGTTTTTATCCCATGTGACCAAGTAAAGGGATGTTTGTATCCCATGTAAATACTTGGCCACAACTTTGAACTAGGCTCCAGAAAGAACTGTGCCTGTACTGATGAACTGTGTGTGTGTACGATAGACGTGTGGCAACTAATATCAGCCATTCCAAGTGTACATTTTGCAATGTTCGCATTGAATTACATAAAATAAAGACATGTTAAAAAGTGATCTGGTAAGTTTGTGAAATATTATTAAGATGATGCGTACTGGTACCATGCGCATTTGAGCAGATAGTCCAGATGTTAATGGTAACATTTGCTTGAAAGGCATTAAAACATAAGAAAGAGTTCCTACGGTCAAAACAGTGTGTGTGTGTGTGTGTGTGTGTGTGTGTGTGTGTGTGTGTGTGTGTGTGTGTGTGTGTGTGTGTGTGTGTGAATGTGTGTGTATGCGCGTGCTTGCGTGTGTGTGTGTGTGTGTGTGTGTGTGTGTGCGTGTGCGTACGTACGTGCATGCGTGCGTGCACGTGTGCGTCTGACAATGTGTGTGTTTGCGTGTGTGCGCGTGTGTGTGTATGTGTATGCGCACGCGCGTGTGTGTGTGTGTGTGTGTGTGTGTGTGTGTGTGTGTGAGTGCCTACGTAAATGTGTGCATGCGAGCACGTGTAAATACGCTTTAGCTTGAAAACATCGAGTCACGCTTTTCTTCCTAACGGCCAAATGTATATGTGCGCAAATTACGAATTAATTCGTATGGGAGACATGCTACTTTAGTCTGCTTTTGTAAAGCGGTTTTACTGTGTAAATCTTTGCTTTTTTCCCCCACACGCCAACAAAGGAAGGAAAGTCAGCAGCCGCAGGGCAGTCGCTGTGATGTGATGTAAACACACAGGTCTGTCCAACACCCTGTACATATCGCCACGCCTACAGTACAGGTCTTCAGACTGACAGCGTTTTGTACATATTGCTTGCGAAGGGACAATACCATTGCTGTTGTTGGTTTTGAAAAATAAAGCACAGGTTAGGTGGTCAGTTTAGAAAAATGAAAAACTTTTGAATAGAAG
Source organism: Littorina saxatilis (assembly GCF_037325665.1). NCBI lineage: Eukaryota > Metazoa > Mollusca > Gastropoda > Littorinimorpha > Littorinidae > Littorina > Littorina saxatilis. Next base: position 2,349,134 of record NC_090248.1, read on the forward strand.
AAGAAGAAGAAGAAGTCTTCAGCAGCTGTTCGATTTAGAGGGTGGTTTGAGGCTTAAACGCGACATGATTGGTTGAGGGGAAGAGGATTTGGGAGATGTTTGTGAATGAAATGTATTTGAATGAGAGTGCTCATTGTGTGGGCCTGTGTGAAACGTGTTCAGAGGGAAAAGAGCATTGACGAAGAAGAAGCAGGGAGCAACATTTACCGCGTTCTGTTGTGTTAACTGGTAATGGCAAGCACTGGCCAGTTCAACTTTTCAACTCGTTTTGCAAGTTGTGTTTCTGTTCCTGAGCTGGAAGAAGCAATTGCCAAAACATTCTGGCGCTTACGCTACCCGACTGGGGGTAGGGAGGATTGTAAAAGATCGTTTGACAGACCAGTGTAATGACTCCACGTATAGACACAATCATTAGATTAGCAGTAGCAATCTACATAGGGAATGATTTTTTGCGAGCCGTGCAGTTATAGCTTTAAGTGAGACTTTTCAAATTGTGTACATATAGTTTTGTTTGGAAACTCTTACTATATTGGTTTGTTT
>NC_090248.1:2354673-2357173 GCF_037325665.1 Littorina saxatilis
AGACTGGCTGCTACATAGGATAAAGCAATCCTCCTCTTGGCCTCTCGCCAGACATCTACAGACTGGCTGCTACATAGGATAAAGCAATCCTCCACTTGGCCTCTCGCCAGAACTCTACAGCCTGGCTGCTACATAGGATAAAGCAATCCTCCCCTTGGCCTCTCGCCAGACATCTACAGCCTGGCTGCTACATAGGATAAAGCAATCCTCCACTTGGCCTCTCGCCAGAACTCTACAGCCTGGCTGCTACATAGGATAAAGCAATCCTCCACTTGGCCTCTCGCCAGAACTCTACAGCCTGGCTGCTACATAGGATAAAGCAATCCTCCACTTGGCCTCTCGCCAGAACTCTACAGCCTGGCTGCTACATAGGATAAAGCAATCCTCCACTTGGCCTCTCGCCAGACATCTACAGCCTGGCTGCTACATAGGATAAAGCAATCCTCCACTTGGCCTCTCGCCAGACATCTACAGCCTGGCTGCTACATAGGATAAAGCAATCCTCCACTTGGCCTCTCGCCAGAACTCTACAGCCTGGCTGCTACATAGGATAAAGCAATCCTCCACTTGGCCTCTCGCCAGAACTCTACAGCCTGGCTGCTACATAGGATAAAGCACTCCTCTACTTGGCCTCTCACCAGAACTCTACAGACTGGCTGCTACATAGGATAAAGCAATCCTCCACTTGGCCTCTCGCCAGAACTCTACAGCCTGGCTGCTACATAGGAAAAGCACTCCTCTACTTGGCCTCTCGCCAGAACTCTACAGCCTGGCTGCTACATAGGATAAAGCAATCCTCCACTTGGCCTCTCGCCAGAACTCTACAGCCTGGCTGCTACATAGGATAAAGCACTCCTCTACTTGGCCTCTCGCCAGAACTCTACAGCCTGGCTGCTACATAGGATAAAGCACTCCTCTACTTGGCCTCTCATCAGAACTCTACAGCCTGGCTGCTACATAGGATAAAGCAATCCTCCACTTGGCCTCTCGCCAGAACTCTACAGCCTGGCTGCTACATAGGATAAAGCACTCCTCTACTTGGCCTCTCGCCAGAACTCTACAGCCTGGCTGCTACATAGGATAAAGCAATCCTCCACTTGGCCTCTCGCCAGAACTCTACAGCCTGGCTGCTACATAGGATAAAGCAATCCTCCACTTGACCTCTCGCCAGAACTCTACAGCCTGGCTGCTACATAGGATAAAGCAATCCTCCACTTGGCCTCTCGCCAGAACTCTACAGCCTGGCTGCTACATAGGATAAAGCACTCCTCTACTTGGCCTCTCGCCAGAACTCTACAGCCTGGCTGCTACATAGGATAAAGCAATCCTCCACTTGGCCTCTCGCCAGAACTCTACAGCCTGGCTGCTACATAGGATAAAGCACTCCTCTACTTGGCCTCTCGCCAGAACTCTACAGCCTGGCTGCTACATAGGATAAAGCACTCCTCTACTTGGCCTCTCGCCAGAACTCTACAGCCTGGCTGCTACATAGGATAAAGCACTCCTCTACTTGGCCTCTCGCCAGAACTCTACAGCCTGGCTGCTACATAGGATAAAGCAATCCTCCACTTGGCCTCTCGCCAGAACTCTACAGCCTGGCTGCTACATAGGATAAAGCACTCCTCTACTTGGCCTCTCGCCAGAACTCTACAGCCTGGCTGCTACATAGGATAAAGCAATCCTCTACTTGGCCTCTCGCCAGAAATCTACAGCCTGGCTGCTACATAGGATAAAGCACTCCTCTACTTGGCCTCTCGCCAGAACTCTACAGCCTGGCTGCTACATAGGATAAAGCACTCCTCCACTTGGCCTCTCGCCAGAACTCTACATCCTGGCTGCTACATAGGATAAAGCACTCCTCTACTTGGCCTCTTGCCAGAACTCTACAGCCTGGCTGCTACATAGGATAAAGCACTCCTCTACTTGGCCTCTCGCCAGAACTCTACAGACTGGCTGCTACATAGGATAAAGCAATCCTCCACTTGGCCTCTCGCCAGAACTCTACAGCCTGGCTGCTACATAGGATAAAGCAATCCTCCACTTGGCCTCTCGCCAGAACTCTACAGCCTGGCTGCTACATAGGATAAAGCAATCCTCTACTTGGCCTCTCGCCAGAACTCTACAGCCTGGCTGCTACATAGGATAAAGCAATCCTCCACTTGGCCTCTCGCCAGAACTCTACATCCTGGTTGCTACATAGGATAAAGCAATCCTCCACTTGGCCTCTCGCCAGAACTCTACAGCCTGGCTGCTACATAGGATAAAGCAATCCTCTACTTGGCCTCTCGCCAGAACTCTACAGACTGGCTGCTACATAGGATAAAGCAATCCTCCACTTGGCCTCTCGCCAGAAATCTACAGCCTGGCTGCTACATAGGATAAAGCAATCCTCTACTTGGCCTCTCGCCAGAACTCTACAGACTGGCTGCTACATAGGATAAAGCAATCCTCTACTTGGCCTCTCGCCAGAACTCTACATCCTGGCTGCTACATAGGATAA
>NC_090248.1:2362173-2372173 GCF_037325665.1 Littorina saxatilis
GTCTGAAACCGGTTTAAAACACTACTAGGCGGAAACCCCAAAACAATGACGGCCGCCTTTTTCGAAATAACATTTTCAGAGACTGTACACAAAAACAACGCCCGAACGGAAAGACAGAATGTGTCTTTCGCTAGATTGCAAGTCCGGCTTTTCACTTTTCCGATGAAGACAACCGCTGAGAGTGAAGAAACGACGCTGTTCGACTTCAAAATCTTCAGTCGCAGACGACCTTCGCTTTCGCAGTACAGTCTAGGCAGGTGCAATGTTACTCATTTTGATCAGCTCGTTTACGTATATTTTTTGCATTCAGATCAATTAGAATGATTGGAATCAAAGCAGGAATAACTTCGGCATGCAAATGCATTTATTTGGCGAAATCAGTACAGCAGTAACACACCGGTGACACTGTGACGGTTCCCCTACGCTTTGTGTCCGGTGCCCTGACCCTTTGTGTTCGGTTCCCACTCGGTTCCCACACGCCAAAATTCGCGGACAAAACATCCATTTATGGTAGTATTACGCAATGTTGCTCTCTGAGAATGGTCTTGTTAGATCTGTGAGTGTTTACACTACATGCCTAGGTGCTGTTGGATTGAAGGTTTTTGATATTAGGTAGAATGCCTTCCACTTTACTGCAAAACTGCATAATTCGTAGCATCGGCAAGAAATATCCTACCAAAAAATGCCTGCTTGGAACTGTCGTTGGTCCAGCAAAAAGTTCAACATGTCTGTAGCAGACAGCCCAAGTTTCAAGATTGTAGGGCCATCCAAACAGCCGTAATAATAAAAACAACAAAAGTAGTCAGTGAAATTGGCTGTGTTCGGTCCCCACACACTTTTGTGACGTAGGCGTGACGGTTCCCATAATTCATTGTGTCGGTCCCCACTTTCTGTGTCGGACCCCACTTTCGACCTAATTTCTCTGTGACGGACCCCACAACCAGCCTATTTTGTGTCGGTCCCCACACCTTCTTGGATTTATGACTTGCCGGTTACTTGTATCATTGTATTCATTGAATCTAATTGTCTCGGAGTTATTTTTCAGCAAAAACCGGCAAGGCAGCACCTTTTGTGATACCAAGTAAGTCAGATGACATCAGTATGTGTGTGTATGTGTGTGTGAGAGAGAGAGAGAGAGAGAGAGAGAGAGAGAGAGAGAGAGAGAGAGAGAGAGAGAGAGAGAGAGAGTGAGAGAGAGAGAGAGAGAGATTGACACCTTTCCAGATCACTCCGGTTATGCGACACTACCGCGAGCGTCACTACCGCGTGTCACACTACGGCGAGTACGACACTACCGCGTGTAACACTACCGCGTGTCACACTACCGCGAGTACGACACTACCGCGAGTATAACACTGCCGCGTGTCACACTACCGCGCGTACCACAACCGCGAGTACCATAACCGTAGAGAGAACGCATGCAAACTTACTTCTTGTGAGTTTGTGTTCTAACGGCTTTGATTGGAAGCAACCCATTCTATATGTATTCTGATAGTGTGTTCTGATCGTTTTGAGTTCTTGGTTAGCATGACAAACATTGAATTAGTGTTCAGAGAACAGACCAGGCCTTTTTGTTTTATATTTCAAGGAAACATTTCAACCTTTGCCTTCAGCCATGGAAGTCATAAAATGACACGCGGTAATGTTATACTCGCGGTAGTGTGACACGCGGTAGTGTTATACTCGCGGTAGTGTCGTACTCGCGGTAGTGTCGTACTCGCGGTAGTGTCGTACTCGCGGTAAGTTCTGTTTCCGTACCCGCGACAGCGGCACCGACAAAAGAAAACGCGCGCAAACGCGTGACGTGTTTCCGTACTTGCGTTTTAAACATGCGGTAAAATCTGTAAACTCCCGCGTTGCCGCGCGACAACGCGAAAAAATCGCTCCAGGACCCTTTCAAAAAAATCGCGTCGCTTGCCGCTTGTCGCGCCGCTAACGCGTCGCGCGTGTGGAAACACTCCTGGTCATTTTCTATGTGCTTGATTTTCGTCGCACCGCTGGAAAAACGCTATCGCGGGTACGGAAACACAACTTTAGTGTGAGACGCGGTAGTGGTACTCGCGGTAGTGACGCTCGCGGTAGTGACCAGCACCCGATCACTCCACATAAACGCTGGTTCTGGTTGCATTGTGCCGCTGACATACAGCTAATAGGATTTTTACACCCCCGGTATAGGGGTGTGTATAGGTTTCACTCGATGTGTTTGTGTTCGCAAGTAGATCTCAAGAATGAACGGACCGATCGTCACCAAACTTGGTGAACAGGTTCTATACATTCCTGAGACGGTCCTTACAAAAATTGGGACCAGTCAAACACACGGTTAGGGAGTTATTGGTGGATTAAAATTATACAAGGCCTGGTATAGACGGACACCCCCGTTGGTCAAAGGGAAATAACCATTCTCACTGCCACCAACTGAGAAGGTTATTTCCCTTTGACGGGGGTGTAGTTCCTATCGGAGGAATTTCTTGTTTTAATCCTTTTGTGGTATTGCTGATGATGCTGAACATGTATTTTACTAGTTTACCAATATGTATCTTTGACCCTGATAGCCTACGAAAACGGAGCAATCATGGCCCAACATTGGCCCAATGCTGAATTTATTGGCGCGGTGTTGAGCCTTAGTCGGGCCGTTGTCGTAGGCTGTCAGGGTTTATGTAGCCTTGTTCCATTGTATTCTGACTGTCATAAAGTAATTAATTTTAAGAGAAAGCAGTCATGAACACAAGGAGCTGGGAAAAGTTGCCTCTTACAACAAGCGTGAATAAAGACACATACTTGACACAGGCAAGTACTCTTTTTTTTTTCAATCACCACTAGAAGTCCCTGGGCAGCATTTTGCTCTGAAAACTGAATCTCACATACGACAGGGGGATCTTTTATTTTAAAAATGTGCCAAATTGCATATCTCCAAGGCCTTAAGACTAAGAGTAGATATTGGGAAGGCCAGTTCAAGAAGGTGTGGGTGGATCAACACATAATTTGCTGGTATACTGGGAACCGTCCCAGAGATAAATAATGTTATATATTATTTGTGGCATAAACTAATAAAGTTAGTCTCTCTCTCTCTCTCTCTCTCTCTCTCTCTCTCTCTCTCTCTCTCTCTCTCTCTCTCTCTCTCTCTCTCTCTCTCTCTCTCTCTCTCTCTCTCTCTCTCTCTCTCACACACACACATACACACACATACTGATGTCATCTGACTTACTTGGTATCACAAAAGGTGCTGCCTTGCCGGTTTTTGCTGAAAAATAACTCCGAGACAATTAGATTCAATGAATACAATGATACAAGTAACCGGCAAGTCATAAATCCAAGAAGGTGTGGGGACCGACACAAAATAGGCTGGTTGTGGGGTCCGTCACAGAGAAATTAGGTCGAAAGTGGGGTCCGACACAGAAAGTGGGGACCGACACAATGAATTATGGGAACCGTCACGCCTACGTCACAAAAGTGTGTGGGGACCGAACACAGCCAATTTCACTGACTACTTTTGTTGTTTTTATTATTACGGCTGTTTGGATGGCCCTACAATCTTGAAACTTGGGCTGTCTGCTACAGACATGTTGAACTTTTTGCTGGACCAACGACAGTTCCAAGCAGGCATTTTTTGGTAGGATATTTCTTGCCGATGCTACGAATTATGCAGTTTTGCAGTAAAGTGGAAGGCATTCTACCTAATAACGGCTAAAATATCAAAAACCTTCAATCCAACAGCACCTAGGCATGTAGTGTAAACACTCACAGATCTAACAAGACCATTCTCAGAGAGCAACATTGCGTAATACTACCATAAATGGATGTTTTGTCCGCGAATTTTGGCGTGTGGGAACCGAGTGGGAACCGAACACAAAGGGTCAGGGCACCGGACACAAAGCGTAGGGGAACCGTCACAGTGTCACCGGTGTGAGTAAGCTAGATTCTTTCCCTTCAGTTTGTTTGCGTGACTGAATATTGTCTTCAAGAATGTTGCATGTTCCTGCTTTACAAATGCCTGCACAAAAGCACACGGATGTACACGTACCTACCTACATACCCGTGCAAACAATCTACCACTGCAACACCTCAGCCCTACACATTTATCCAAAAGTTGTCTGAATAGTCAATACTGGCAATCTTGGTATTGAACGGGGAACTCTACTTTCATGGCGTATGTGGTCTAGGTCTCATTTTATACATGCTAAACCACCCTCACAAAATAAACAGCCACACATCGTGTAAGCTAATCGACAAAACAAAAACCAGACACGCGAACAAACAAAAAACGAATACTTTGATTTTCAACAAACTTAATAACAGATTTAGGTAAATAATTATGCCATGCAAGGAACATTTCGGTCGATGCTTAGATCTAGAAAAACACCAGCTCACTTTATGGGGATTTGAATAGCGCTGTTTCATGAGTTCCAGATCTAGACTGACAAGGTAGTAGAACATTTATTTTTAGCTTGCAAAATCAAACTTGCCCTGCAGTCACCTTAAGTCGAACCGCTTTCCCTGCCACCGGGGGTAGCAGTTTGGCGGGGGGAGGGCCATAGAGTCGGCACACTGGGAGTGGAACTTGACGAAATGTCACCTGGGGCCAAGTACGAGAGCTTCTCTCCGGATTGACGTACAAACAGCGTCAGGGCCGCTTCAAACTTACATACGGATTACGATTCCTATCCCCAGTTTCTCATGTTGGTAACGGTACTAACCACTGGCTATTTGTCAGATGTGTCGTTCTCCCACATTTGAACGATGCTGTAGTGCGAGCCGGTCAAAATGCCCTTTAGTTGTCAAACCACGTTCTCTTTTTCCGCGCAAACTGTTTTGCGTTCCGGACCGGAACACACTTCGGAGATGATCATTGACTATTTCTGATTGGACAATGATGCCAACGCCCACATGACCCTAGCTACAATCTCAAGGTCGGAAAGTCGTGAATACCGGGGGTGTAAATATACAGTAGGATGCCAGACTCATCAGCCAAGAGCACACACGGGAACGAACGCTGTCGACTCATCTTTTCACCGCAACTGCAAGTCACGTCACACACAGTTACTGCAACATCTCCACAAACACCCCGTTGAATTGACCACGGGAAATTCTCGATCGTACCGACGACTGTGCGACTAAGGCTTAGAGTCTACCCATGAGTATTTTTTCTCCTTGTTGAAGGTTTGCTAAAGCAATAAAAAGCAAATAAAATGGAACTTAACGCGCTATTTTCTAATACACTAACTGAAACAGCAATATGGGGTATACGATTTTTCACCGGCGAATATCACTACTGAAGAAATTGCTACTGAAAATTCTACCGTGGACATGTAATAAATCAACAGTCAAGTGATCACACCGGAAGAAGAAGACTGAAGGGGGGATAAAACAGAACACAAACACCCCTACTTTACTGGTAAATTACAAAAACAAGAGAAAAAAACCTTAACTGGAACCAACTTTTGAAAACTAAATGTTAAGTATGAAACGCAAACAAACATTACGGCAGGAAAACAATAATCTAATTTTACATATAGGCCTATTCTTTATTTTTCCACAGATAAGGTATTCTTGCTATAGGGAGTCATTATTCTTAAATCCCAACTACAGATCTCCTGGGGTAAAGTTCTGAAAGCAAATTTTTTTTAAAAATTTTTTTTTTAGGGAGAACTCCTTTTAATTGTTGACAGTCAGCCGTTGGAGATTTAAATGTGCTATAGCCGCAGGTGAATGGTCCTTATTAATTAGGCACTTCGTTCCGTAGCCGATTCAACAGGGTGCCAAAACCACCACAAGCACCGCGATTTACAAGCTGGCAGAAGTGGGAGCAAGCGGCCACGGTAGAGAAACACGCACCTGACATCAACATTCTAACGCCAAGCACGCGCAGCCTCCACGCGCTCAGTCGCCGCCATGTGAATTTCATTTCTGCCCTGTCAGTTTCACTTGCAACGGTGTCACTCTCGAGCAGCGCACGTGGCTGGTCAGTTTCATAATATTGTGGTAGATTCCTGTGATTGGATATATCGACGTCGCTGTGTTGTTGTCTCGGTAAGTTTCTCTTCTAGTTGTCTCCCTTTGGAGAGTGGAGGAGACAAGAACATCTGTGCAGTCGTCTGCTTGTGGCTATTCAGTAACCGATGGTGTGATTCGCGGTGCGACATTGTGTGGACGGTTGTGATTGGATAGCATTGCGAGGTGGACACAGAAATTTGCATATTCCTGCAGTTCGTATGATATTTTTTATTGCAGGCATATAGTTTGTTGATCCATCAAGTGGTGTTGAGTTTGAAATGTTATTCACAGTCGTAAACAAGGGAGGACGAAAAAGAAATTGCATCGTAGCTGTAGAGCTCGGTAGAATCCACCAATTGATACAACTGTTTTTGAGTTGAAGAAGAAGAAGTAACAACAACAAAAAAGAACAAGTCGCGTAAGGCGAAATTACTACATTTAGTCAAGCTGTGGAACTCACAGAATGAAACTGAACGTAGTCCGCTGCTAGTGCAAAAGGCAGTGAAAGTGACGAGCCTGTTTGGCGCGGTAGCGGTTGCGTTGTGCTTCATATCACACTTTACTGTACTTCTCTTCGTTTTAACTTTCTGAGCGTGTTCTTAATCCAAACATATCATATCTATATGTTTTTGGAATCAGGAACCGACAAGGAATAAGATGAAAGTGTTTTTAAATTGATTTCGAAAATTTAATTTTGATCATAATTTTTATATCTTTAATTTTCAGAGCTTGTTTTTAATCCAAATATAACATATTTATATGTTTTTGGAATCAGGAAATGATGAAGAATAAGATGAACGTAAATTTGGATCGTTTTATAATTTATTTGTTTTTTTTACAATTTTCAGATTTTTAATGACCAAAGTCATTAATTAATTTTTAAGCCACCAAGCTGAAATGCAATACCGAAGTCTGGCCTTTGTCGAAGATTGCTTGGCCAAAATTTCAATCAATTTGATTGAAAAATGAGGGTGTGACAGTGCCGCCTCCACTTTTACAAAAAGCCGGATAAGACGTCATCAAAGACATTTATCGAAAAAAAGAAAAAAACGTCCGGGGATATCATTCCCAGGAACTCTCATGTAAAATTTCATAAAGATCGGTCCAGTAGTTTAGTCTGAATCGCTCTACACACACACACGCACAGACAGACAGACAGACAGACAGACACACACACACACACACACACACACACACACACACACACACACACACACACACACACACACACACACACACACACACACACACACACACACACACACACACATACACCACGACCCTCGTCTCGATTCCCCCTCTACGTTAAAACATTTAGTCAAAACTTGACTAAATGACAAAGAGAAAATAGGCTATACAATTTTTTTAATTGATAAGTAGGCTTCTTGTTGGTGTGAAATAATTGTCACCTGTGCCAGCAGGCGATAAGACGCAGATATTTTAACTTCAGATAGCATTACGTGTTTTTGTTTTATTCTGCAGTTAACCCGGAACTTGAACCAGAAAATCTACGCTAGTTCTGCCAAATGAACGTACTTCCGGTAACTATCGTTTTTATTATTAGCAAATTATTTCTCTTTTCTTTTATATAAATACAAAAACAGAGAGACTGCCAACGTTCCAATTTTCAGAATCAAAATAGAAGAAACGGTGAATGTAACGTATTTTTGTCAATAACAAACGTTCCAACAACTTACCTTTCTTGTTTGTTTATTCTTTTATCTAAAGCTACGAGAATTTCAACTTTGCAGGTTTCTGCTGACTGCGTCTGAAACCGTTTGTATACAGACACTGACATTGTTGATCTTGCTAGTGCGGAGACGGGAGCAGAACAGATCTGACTTGTACATGTACAACTGGAAAAAACACACCTGGAAGTTGGCTGGAACATCGTTCTAAAAATTTTCTGCGGTTTGTCAGTTCAGACAAACGGAAGTTATACGGCACTCTTCTGCATAAACAGTGTCGGATTACCATATTGCTCAATACGGCTGTTCAAAACTTGGATATTCGCTCTCGCAGCAGAGAAAGATACGTTCTTATTAATCGCTGAAACACTTTCTTCAAAGCTGAAATTCAACCAAACTGCACAGCGGTAGTGTTAGTTTTTAGCAGTATTGAAACTTTTTGTGCAGCTGTTCGAATTTTGGATTGTGCAACACACAAACCACTTTTCTCCTCAATAGATCAACTTTTACCAGCAGCTGCGTTGCAACGTAACAGCAGAGTGGTAGACTTAGGCACTAGCTAGTGGAAAGCATCTTTCTAATAGAGTTGTTTTCAAGGTTACAACACAACAAAATAGACTTGGGTATTATCAACTAAACAACACAGCAGTAGACGTGAGAATTGACGGCAGTGAAGCGTTAGTATCAAGCAACTGTTCTTCAAGCTTGCATCACAGTGGTAGACTTTAGCAATAGTGCGAAGGTTTTTGCCCAAACACTGAGTGATTCTAACCTTACAGTACACTCGTAGTATTAGCTCCATCAGAACCAGGATTTCTCTCGCCCAATCGTTGTCGGGTTGCGCAAGACTTGGAACGGTTCCTGCAAATTGCGCTACAAGTACCCGGGGTACACGATGTCCTTGCAGACACCCCAGTTGAGCGCGGACCGCCAGTCTATCGGCAACGTCTCCACTGGTTCTGAAAGAACAGACATGTCTTCGTTTCGAGCAATCGTTCTTCTGGCCGTGGATGATACGGAACCCTCAGAATATGCTTTCAACTGTGAGTATTTTCTTTTTGTTTAGTTTTGTTTTGTTTCGTGTGTGGTCTTTAAAAAAATGTTTTGAGATATTTTGTGTGTGTTAACAGTCGTGAAAATGATCACAGATTCTTTCATCCGAAATATGTGTTATTTGTGTGTCTGCTGGTTTGTTTCTACATCCTGCAAAGTTCACTCTTGAACATTTCTATTAACTACTTTAATTTCGACGACCTAAAGTTTTACCGATCACCACAACAAGCAGACATTTAATTTTTAAATTTTTATTTTATTAGCATGGGTTTAAGTTGAAAGGATGTTCGTATCTTGAGTAAAAGCCTGAACAGATCTGAGTTAGATATAATATATATTAGAATAGAATGAAGGTAGCTGTGAGGTCGACATTTTGACATAGACAACACCTGTTGCCCAATTCCTAACGTCGATCTTGTCGTAATCCATTCCCACGTGATGCACGAATGTGGTGCCAAGATGTGATCTTTCACTCAGTGTTGGGGGAATTGGCTACTTCCCACTGCTGAAAGGGGGAGGGGGAGGGGGTAGGTTTGGGTGGCTATGTTCTACAGTTGTTACACGTGTGCTGTTCAAGTGCTTATACCTTAAAAGCTAAAGACAAACAGTTTTCAGAGCTAAAAATGAATATGTACGTGATACAATATTCACAATATATTAGAGATAAAATAATTATAAGTGTGTTTGTGCGTGTGCGAGCTACGTCTCTTTATCATACGTGTGACTGAATCCAAAAACAACAACTACTGTTTATCGCTTTCGTCTGTCTTCATTCCTTCGCAAACAGCCATGAATGTGGTATGAAACACGAACTACAACAACAAACACGCGTCACTCACGGCATCAGGACATAGCATCTTACCACACCAAACCATCATTTACCAAGTTGCACTCAACACAATCACGACCCCCTGTACCTTTATCTCACAAACTGCACCAACATCAGCGAGAATGATCGACACAGCATCAACATTATCTTCAAACACTCATGTAATGTCTGGTAATCTTGCATCACTTTCAGTTATCTTTACGCCACTTCTCCGAGCGTCTTATACCACACCTTCTACCTCTGACACTGGGTCAAAATCAGCAAGAATGTATGTCATCCATGAACATCATCTCGATAGCACCGGTCAATGCGATGCCGCCGCGTTAATCTGAGTCCCCTGCTATGTCTGATAATCTGGCACCACTTTCAGGTATCCTAATGCCGACTGTTTTTTAAAACTGTCTGACACAACACCTCAAGTTGTCTACGACACTGTAAC
>NC_090248.1:2374673-2377173 GCF_037325665.1 Littorina saxatilis
AATCTGAATGTTTTGGCGTCAATGTTCAGGGATTGCATGACAGAAGGCACTGTTAGTATTGCGAAAAGCACTGAGTTCTCTTTCTCACCACTGTCTCTGCCACTCTGGTTTCCAACCAGGAAACCGAGGCAAGGAATACGGAAGTGTGTGTCGGATATTGCAGGCGGAAATTCCCCTCTCTGGCACCATCAGGAAAACGGTGTTAGTACATCCAGAAGTCTTGGCTGATAGGAAACTCATCTCTTACTGCTTCGGCCGATGGCATAACTTGAATTTGCACTTGCACTTGAAGAGCAATAATTGTCAAGACCAATGTGGACTGTTCGAGAGCACTCTCCTTTTAGGCTGGCACCAAAAAAGAAGAACAAAGACAAACATGGAGGGAATCCAAAAGTCAGTTAAAACAGAGAAAGGATGGAAGGTGCATGAATATACTGAGGGTATGCAGAGAAAGTGTGTGACAATCAGATTGGATGAGTTATTCTGGAGTGTTGAAATGGAGAGTAATGTACTTCCTGTGTAGCGCGTGTCCAAAGCTCTCACTTCGTGTACACGCCTACCTGGACAGGGTCAAGGCCAATTGCCAGGTCTGAGGTACACGAAGCGAAAGTGGGTGCCATCTTACTTGGTGGGACCAAACCACGGGGTCTGATTGGTTGAGACCACGAGCAATCTCAATTTCAACCAATCACATCGTGCACCCACTTTCCCTTCGTGCACTCTGCCCTGATGTCCGACACGGAAGGAAGGTTCCTTTATAACGGAGTTTCTGGAAACAGTGGTTTTACCATCGTATGGTATTGCCCAAGCTTTATCTGGGGGCGATCGAATGTTCGACAGACAGAGAGAATGGGAGAGCAACATTGTGCAAGCCGAGACCGATGCGGCGAGAAAGGTCTGAGGTCGTTAACTCGTGTTGCGTCATGGACACCGAGATCTCCCAAGGTGCACACTGCTGTACAGATCATTGACCCGACATGTAGCGATGTGTTGAACTAGCCTTTGAACACCTGTCGGTTTTGTTCGTTTAGTGCGAAACCATGCCAAAAGAGAGTAATAATACAAATGTACATGCATGCTTGGCACGTAAACTTCAGTTGTTCTGTACAACACAACATCTGTTGATGTTAATGGCTGAATTACGTAAGACCAAACAGCTGAAAAGAGGCCTGACCACGGACTTCCGTCCTAGAGGGTCCCTGGACCCCCTACACGGAGTTTTAGAGGGTCCCAAGAGTCCATGGTCCCCAAACCCCCAGTGTTGATAACGCATTGTTATGACGAAAAGTGTCAAGTGTCATTTTTTGAGTCACTTGAGAAAAAGTGACTCTATGTAATCGGTCAGTGTTAGTCTGTCCGGCCGGCCGGCCGTCCGGCCGGCCGTCCGTAGACACAACCTTAACGTTGGACTTTTCTCGGAAACTATCAAAGCGATCGGGCTCATATTTTGTTTAGTCGTGACCTCCAATGACCTCTACACTTTAACGATGGTTTCGTTGACCTTTGACCTTTTTCAAGGTCACAGGTCAGCGTCAAAGGAAAAATTAGACATTTTATATTTTCTCGGAAACTATCAAAGCGATCGGGCTCATATTTTGTTTAGTCGTGACCTCCAATGACCTCTACACTTTAACGATGGTTTCGTTGACCTTTGACCTTTTTCAAGGTCACAGGTCAGCGTCAAAGGAAAAATTAGACATTTTATATCTTTGACAAAGTTCATCGGATGTGATTGAAACTTTGTAGGATTATTCTTTACATCAAAGTATTTACATCTGTAGCCTTTTACGAACGTTATCAGAAAAACAAGGGAGATAACTAGCCTTTTCTGTTCGGCAACACACAACTTAACGTTGGGCTTTTCTCGGAAACTATAAAAGTGACCGGGCTCAAATTTTATGTGAACGTGACTCATTGTGTTGTGAATAGCAATTTCTTCCTGTCCATCTGATGCCTCATATAATATTCAGAACTGCGAAAGTGACTCGATCGAGCGTTTGCTCTTCTTGTTTATCAGAATATTCGAAGGACGCTTCAACTATACCTTGTTAAATCGAACACACACACTCTGTTCCATATCGTTCCGACGTGAAATTGGCATTTGTGCTTGCACTATAACTGTGGGAGGAGGAGGAGGAGTGTCAATCATGTTTAAAAAGCGGTGAAGGTCAGAGGCACTCCACGAAGAGGGCGTTGAGGTAGACACGTGCATCTTTATGATCACCTGCACACTTCACCTGATTGTTTCACCCACCCTGATTGTTTCACTTACCGATGCTCCACAGATTGCGTCATTTTGTGCAGTTCACTGGCGAGCAACCATTCGTCTGTGCAAGTTATCATTCCACGCTATGGCATCCTTCGAGTACTTATTTGTTGTAACACTGTAGCAGAGATCTTCAAGACAAGCAGCATCATTCTATTCTTCTACTGATGCCATGAATTATACACTCTTTTGAGCTTTAATACACAGCTAAGTGTATATTTGCACATACCGATA
>NC_090248.1:2384673-2409673 GCF_037325665.1 Littorina saxatilis
TATTTGTCGTATATCTTTCCTGACAGTGTTTTGTCGTCCACACGCCAGGGAAGTAGGGCATGCTGAGAATAATGACCTCCTACACCCACTCTCCTTCCCTAATGACCCACATGTTTCTTGAACCGCAATGACGCGAAACCAGCATCCTCCTTGGCACCTTGACACCCTTGGTTGATTGCTTGTTCCTGGTGCCACGCTGTCATACACACCTGTTAAAACTAGGATGGAAATCCACGTGTGTTTTTACCTATACCCCCTCCCCCCCACTCCCTCCTAATACCCTCAACGCATTGATTGCGCTTTCAGGTGGTCTATTGTGAGTAATTCGGCGAAGAGACGTCTAAAACATATCCATGCCTGTACTTTGTTCACCTTCAGAAAGTGGCGGCGACCGGCCAATAAAAAACTGAACAGACTCACAAAAGAATGCTGCTACCGAATGGGATTGAAGTAGTAGTTATAGACACAATAGGCACATGGTCGCTGAGGAGAGGTGAACTATTCAGAATATGTATTTTGTCGGGGATCACTTGACGTGGTCATTGTGGGCAGGTGGTCGTTACAAAAAGGGAGACGCCATGGCAGGTTTGACAGTACCTCTTTATTTCGTGTAAACAATCCTGTAAACCATCCTGTAAACCATCATGTAAACCATCCTTTACATTCACATGTAGGCCTAATTGAAGCGTTCCACTTTTGAGTACACTATCTGTGACAAGTTTTGAAGGCAGTGTGACAAAGCACATGCACGTAGTTGTCCTAGCAACAGTAGCACACATTTAACACCAGCGTGCCCATGGTCAGGGCGTCTTCCACTCGGACACATATGCATACTCAATCTCAACAGGCTGAATGATTCATCATTATGGAGGGATAAAATTAGAGCTGAAATTCTGTTTTAACTGACACATTGTGTGGAAATGATGGAACATGCAATTAATTTTCTACCAATGTCAGACATTTTTTTTAGCAGTAAGCCTTTACGCGTGATGTGTATTCGGTATAAAGTAACATCGCTAAGTGCCATAAGGTGAATGGCCTTTGCCTCTTCTGGTAAACCTCTTACCTATTGTTTTACCTACCTGTATGACGCATCGCCCCCTCTACCTGTACTGACAAGGGAGAAGTGTGTAGTAAGCAGGTAGAGCTAAAGGTCAGGTGTGTGTGTGTGTGTGTGTGTGTGTGTGTGTGTGTGTGTGTGTGTGAATGTTGTGTACTGATATGTGTGTGTGTGTGTGTGTGTGTGTGTGTGTGTGTGTGTGTGTGTGTGTGTGTGTGTGTGTGTGTGTGAATGTTGTGTACTGATATATGTGTGTGTGTGTGTGTGTGTTTATATATATATATATATATATATATATATATATATATGTATAGGTTACAACACGAGTGGTTTTTTATATGGCTTGTATTTCAGTCAAGACCCAGCGGATGAATATCATCGGGAGACACGAGCCTCTGGCGAGTGGCTCTCGATTGATATTCCCGCTGGGTCTTGACTGAAATACAAGCCATATAAAAAACCACGAGTGTTGTAATCTGTATATCCCATTCTACCATCAAACACAAAGTGTAGACTACTAGCGGCACTGTTGCGATCTGTGCAGGGTAAAACTGTTGCCAGCGAGACTTAGCCCTTTTGCAACCTTAAACTAAGTGACCGTCGCTGAAAAAATAAAACGAATGAGTGCATCGATAAGTACGCGGTAACACTACTTTCAGACCATTTAAAAGCTTTAAGTAAAGGTTCGTAAGTTGCAAGAAAGTAATGAAGTCGAATAGAAATTAATTTAGTTGAAGCGCACAATTCTTTTGTTTTGCGTTTCAGGTCGGCAGAACGGGCGAAACGGGTTTGGGACCCATTTGGCTTACTCGATTCAGAATTGATTCCACGTTGTTTTTCTCGAACGTGTGTAATTAGGCTTATTGACAGAGAAGCAAATTTTAGGGAACAAATATGTAGGTTTAGATTTAACCATTTGCTCCCTATTTGAAATGTATCTACGTGATAAACTGTTTTGCGAGTGTGTTTGCATGGATGAACTTAAACTGGTATGGCCCGTGTGAGGAAAACGCGACCGACACGTCTGTCACCGCCGATTGATTGCATTTTGAAGGAATATGACTGGATTACGGAAAAATATGTGGACTTACTGCAGAGCCAGGCAAAAGAGTAGACTTGCTCGCAAAACACGTCAAACAGCCGATGTTTGATAGCTGAAGGCGCACACCAAAACACACTACCGACAGAAGTTCTCAAAAGTCGTCTGCTAACGATGCAAGGGGAGGGTACTCGTGTTTTTGTTTTGGTTCGCTAGCATCTGGTTATCTTGTAAGTTGAATGTTCGTTTTTTTCGACCTGCATTGCTTTCATAATGAAAGAAACTTTTGCTTATTGCATCTCATACATCAGATCAGTTCTGAGATTCATTTTTGCGTGCAACTGATAGGGTTTTCTGAGCCGTGCAATACGATTTTAGAACTTCATACAAATGTGTCACATTGTTCGGCGCGAGCGAGGTCAAAGGTCGGGAGGAAAGTAGTCCTTTGCCCAAATCGGAATCTGCACTATCATATATTTTTTGGAGTCCATGATGTATTTATTGAGCTATAAAAATACAACATATATACCCATACTGAAGTAACAGAGACAAAGAAGGGAGGTCATGGGATATATATATATATATGTGTGTGTGTGTGTGTGTGTGTGTGTGTGTGTGTGTGTGTGAATGTTGTGTACTGATATGTGTGTGTGTGTGTGTTTATATATATATGTGTGTGTGTGTGTGTGTGTGTGTGTGTGTGTGTGTGTGTGTGTGTGTGTGTGTGTGTGTGTGCAGGGGAGCGTGCATGCATGTGAGCGCGGGCGTACATGGTTGATTGTGCGTTCGCACATGCATACGTGTGAGTTTGAATATATGTGTTCGTGTGTGCATGGATGTGCGTATGTATACAGAGGATACATCGGCCTCTCTACCTGTGCTGACAAGAATAGATCGTGAAGTAAGCAGGTATAATTGCCAAAGGCCAGAAAGATGCCTCGCACGTGCTGTTCGGGGGTAGACACAGTAATATACGTGATATGAGGTGTGAGGGAGGAGATGAAGGAATGGATGTGTGTGAGTGTTTTTGGTGGATATGTGTGAGTGTTATAGGTGGATGTGTGTGAGTGTTATAGGTGGATGTGTGTGAGTGTTATAGGTGGATGTGTGTGAGTGTTATAGGTGGATATGTGTGAGTGTTATAGGTGGATATGTGTGAGTGTTATAGGTGGATGTGTGTGAGTGTTATAGGTGGATGTGTGTGAGTGTTATAGGTGGATGTGTGTGAGTGTTATAGGTGGATGTGTGTGAGTGTTATAGGTGGATATGTGTGAGTGTTATAGGTGGATATGTGTGAGTGTTATAGGTGGATGTGTGTGAGTGTTATAGGTGGATGTGTGTGAGTGTTATAGGTGGATGTGTGTGAGTGTTATAGGTGGATGTGTGTGAGTGTTATAGGTGGATATGTGTGAGTGTTATAGGTGGATGTGTGTGAGTGTTATAGGTGGATGTGTGTGAGTGTTATAGGTGGATGTGTGTGAGTGTTATAGGTGGATGTGTGTGAGTGTTATAGGTGGATGTGTGTGAGTGTTATAGGTGGATGTGTGTGTGTGTTATAGGTGGATGTGTGTGAGTGTTATAGGTGGATGTGTGTGTGTTATAGGTGGATGTGTGTGGGTGTTATAGGTGGATGTGTGTGAGTGTTATAGGTGGATGGAGATAAAGAATGGATGTGTGTGAGTGTTATAGGTGGATGGAGATAAGGAATGGATGTGTGTGAGTGTTATAGGTGGATGTGTGTGTGTTATAGGTGGATGTGTGTGAGTGTTATAGGTGGATGTGTGTGAGTGTTATAGGTGGATGGAGATAAGGAATGGATGTGTGTGAGTGTTATAGGTGGATGGAGATAAGGAATGGATGTGTGTGAGTGTTATAGGTGGATGGAGATAAGGAATGGATGTGTGTGAGTGTTATAGGTGGATGGAGATAAGGAATGGATGTGTGTGAGTGTTATAGGTGGATGGAGATAAGGAATGGATGTGTGTGAGTGTTATAGGTGGATGGAGATAAGGAATGGATGTGTGTGAGTGTTATAAGTGGATGGAGATAGGAAGGCAGAGGAGAGAGGGGATTATTGAATGGGGAGCTTTTTCTGGATAGTGTAGTGGCAGCGTTGGTGGTGGAGGTGGCGGTTTGTGAGTGTGCGCTCGAGTCTCTGTGTGTCTGTGTATCTGTTTTGAAACGATAAGAGATTATTGGCCATAAAGTTACGCTTTTTGAAACACAGCAACGTGATATTTACCAATAACAGATATCTGTAAGCTCTTGGTTATAAAGTCAAATGCGTGCAGTAGCAACCTTACACTTTTTTTTATTTGATAAACTGATAACCTGGAAAACTTCTCCCTCATAAACCAAGCACAGGGTGTGTAATATAACCCTTTACAAATATGTTTTGAAATAAGCTGAACCCAAACCGTGAGTTGAGCCAGGTAGCGGGATGGTGGGGGTGGTAGTGGTGCTGCCCCCGAAAACATAAGTGCAGCTTGCAGTGCATACACATACCCACCACCCCCTCGCCCCCCTCCACACCCCCCTCTCTCCCCCTCTATCTCTTTCTCTCTTACACTGTTCGAAAGTGTTCACTTTATTTGTATAAAGCTATTAGACTACGTATAGTGAGTGTTGTAATGTCTCAGTTTTTTTCGACAGATCGTAATGACATAAATTGTATGTATGCTCACCCCCATCATAAGGGGCAATGGCAATCCAACACTGACACACCGAGTTGTAACCTTATCCCACCAGACAAAGTCGTTAATAGGCAGACTGATGAGGCCATAAGCTTCCAAGCTAAACAGTACCACAACCAACCTCACACAGTAGCGACCCAGATCGCGGGAGGAAAAACTAACACCCCATAGCATGATCAGTCTTATAGCAAGTGCAGTAAGTTCAGCACCGCAACACGACTGGCTGTACGCTGGCAGAGGAGATACCATTGCGTGTACATGCCAACACCGTTCAACGGGCTCATTAGCCAGGAAGCGTGAACAAGATTAGTCTTCTTCTTTGTGTTATCTCTTTTTCATTTTGTCCTTGTCTTTTTCCTTTGGTATGTAAAACGCTAACGATAAAATGGGGAAGCGATAAGTCATTAGGCAAACAGCACAAACACGATTAGCTTTTTTTATTTGCTGTTTGATTGTTTTGTTTTCTTTGGTAAATCCGACACTGACAATGCAAGGAGGCGGTGATAAGTTCTGACGTAACGTTGTTTACCAGTGATTACGAGAAGGAGATATGAAACCTTTCTTTGGAACCGTTGTGAGACAGAAGCCAAGAAAGAACTTATTCAATCAGGAACCTTCATAAAATCCAAAAACAAAGAGACTGCCAACGTTCCAAAATTCAGAATAAAAAAACAAGAAAGAAATATATGTGAATGTATTGTTTTGTCAACAACCTACCTTTCTTTTTTTGGATTAGGAACCTTCATAGCTAAAACAATCTGATTAAAGTTAAGATCAGGGGGTTGTGAATTCAATGATCCACGTTTGAACAGGTGTATGGCATAATTATGCTCCCAGGAAAGATTAAGAGTGTGTTTCGCCGAGTGCCGCGTGCCTACTGCCACTGCAGCCAGAACTGGGTCAGTGGGACGCCCCTTCTGTCATGTAAACCATGATGTAAATCTCCATAGATCTGTCCCGGGTTTTACATGGGATAAGGGCATTCTGACACTGGGACACAGTTTTACATGGGATAAGGGCATTCTGACACTGGGACACAGTTTTACATGGGATAAGGGCATTCTGACACTGGGACACAGTTTTACATGGGATAAGGGCATTCTGACACTGGGACACAGTTTTACATGGGATAAGGGCATTCTGACACTGGGACACAGTTTTACATGGGATAAGGGCATTCTGACACTGGGACACAGTTTTACATGGGATAAGGGCATTCTGACACTGGGACACAGTTTTACATGGGATAAGGGCATTCTGACACTGGGACACAGTTTTACATGGGATAAGGGCATTCTGACACTGGGACACAGTTTTACATGGGATAAGGGCATTCTGACACTGGGACACAGTTTTACATGGGATAAGGGCATTCTGACACTGGGACACAGTTTTACATGGGATAAGGGCATTCTGACACTGGGACACAGTTTTACATGGGATAAGGGCATTCTGACACTGGGACACAGTTTTACATGGGATAAGGGCATTCTGACACTGGGACACAGTTTTACATGGGATAAGGGCATTCTGACACTGGGACACAGTTTTACATGGGATAAGGGCATTCTGACACTGGGACACATACAAAACACCAACATTATGGCTTCCTGTTCATTTCATTTTCATTTTCATTACTTAATTGTCCCATTGCTGGGAAATTCGGGACGCTTCCTCTCAGTGCAACGGAGTCGCGCTTCCCAGGTGTCTGCGTGTTTAGGTGTATTCAGCCACCTGCACTTATGGCAGAATGACCGAGGTCTTTTACGTGCCTTTGTGGTGACACGGGGGTTGGACATGGATTCCGTCTCTGGGTCTGCACATAAAGTTGACCCGGCCCGAATTCGAACCTGCGACCTTCCGATCACAAGTCCAGTGCTCTGCCAACTGAGCTACCGGGCCCCCGTGTGCTTTCTTTTTTGGAATGAATTGATTCTGAAAGAAAAGTGTTTTGAAATCAATTCATCGAAACAAATCCCACTGGTCACATATTGCAGTAGGACCGTCCATGCTGGTTGTGTGTCCATCAGGAAGGATGATCTTGTCCTGGACCATCGTACATGCTGGTTGTGTGTCCATCAGGAAAGATGATCGTGTCCTGGACCATCGTACATGCTGGCTGTGTGTCCATCAGGAAAGATGATCGTGTCCTGGACCATCGTACATGCTGGCTGTGTGTCCATCAGGAAGGATGATCGTGTCCTGGACCATCGTACATGCTGGCTGTGTGTCCATCAGGAAGGATGATCGTGTCCTGGACCATCGTACATGCTGGTTGTGTGTCCATCAGGAAGGATGATCGTGTCCTGGACCATCGTACATGCTGGCTGTGTGTCCATCAGGAAGGATGATCGTGTCCTGGACCATCGTACATGCTGGTTGTGTGTCCATCAGGAAAGATGATCGTGTCCTGGACCATCGTACATGCTGGCTGTGTGTCCATCAGGAAGGATGATCGTGTCCTGGACCATCGTATACGCCTGGACCGATCCGAGATAGCGAGCAGAACGTGACGGGAAGGAGTGTGTCTTTAACAGACCACAACCAGAATTGCTGCTAAACTATACTGCTTACTACTGCTCTCGCATCCTTCCTTTTGTGCTTACTGTCGTCACCTTCAGCCATTCCATTCACTTAATCCAAAAGAATATTGCACAACGACGGCGCCTTCAGCTCTTACCAACATCTGCTGGGAGGGCTAGGGACCTCAAAGAGTGCTTCCTTATGGCACCGTCTGAGAAAGATATTTGTGAAAGCTAAAAGGCTTTCTGTGTCATTTCTGAGCTCTCGCTACATCCCTCCCCGGAACTCATTTCGTCACAGCTCCCAGCAAAACGGAAGATGATAGCAGCGATGTCGCAATGACAGCCTGTGTCTGAACACAACCAGAACAGACGAAAACATAGAAAAAGAAGAAAGAGAAGGGTAAATATGTTGATCCACACAAGAAACGCGAGGTTTACTATTCTGTGTTCGAAGAAGTCACTGTTTTGAACATTGTCCATGTGTGTAGAATGTGGAGAGAAACACCATCCTACTGTTATAATAATTGACGTTTGAGGGCGGCAGCTTACTTATATAAGATTCCTTTTGTCGAAGCATTTACAAATATTTGTATACATTTGAAATTACATTCTTGCCGAAAAAACTCACAGAGAAAAGTTGTTATTCGAAGTGATTTGTCCAATACAAAGTTCAAAAGCGGATTCCAGTCTTAGAGATCGAACAATAGATAGGGTCTGCTTTTGATATATTGCAATTTGATCCAATTTGGTAACGCATTAAAAAGACTTGTACAAGTACTCTTAATTTGCAATTGAAGTAACGTATATATCAGTTTCAAGGACAAAAGGCTCAGTACAGTGGCCATTCCCGACCCCACCGCAGGATACTTCAGAACGATTAGGCAAGCAGCAACTAAACAAACCGCGTTTATTTCGTAGGAGGGTATAGATGTATTGCGAAACTCTCCGAACAGTTGGGTCCCACGCGGAGTAATGAAATTGTAGGCACCTCGCCAGGTCGAGTGCTTTGGGGGTGTGCAAGAAAGAGGCGGCTTTCTATGCTCTGGCAAATTGCAGCACTTTTGTGTGTTGATTTTACCTCGCAAAAAACACAGGCGAGAACGTTTTGACAGATTTTTCAGGATGCGAGAGACGTTTTGAAGGTTGGAAGACTGACTGAGTTGGGGGAAATATTTTTTGTTAGAGTATTGGTTGGATTGGACCTGTATTTCTGATCTAACCCTGATTTGCACCCCCTGGATTGCTCTCTCTGTCCCTCACTCTGGTTCTCTGCCTGTATTTCTGATCTAACCCTGATTTGCACCCCCCTGGATTGCTCTCTCTTTCCCTCACTCTGGCTCTCTGCCTGTATTTCTGATCTAACCCTGATTTGCCCCCCCCTGGATTGCTCTCTCTTTCCCTCACTCTGGCTCTCTGACTGTATTTCTGATCTGACCCTGATTTGCCCCCCCCCTGGATTGCTCTCTCTTTCCCTCACTCTGGCTCTCTGACTGTATTTCTGATCTGACCCTGATTTGCCCCCCCCTGGATTGCTCTCTCTTTCCCTCACTCTGGCTCTCTGACTGTATTTCTGATCTAACCCTGATTTGCCCCCCCCCTGGATTGCTCTCTCTTTCCCTCACTCTGGCTCTCTGACTGTATTTCTGATCTGACCCTGATTTGCCCCCCCCCTGGATTGCTCTCTCTTTCCCTCACTCTGGCTCTCTGACTGTATTTCTGATCTGACCCTGATTTGCCCCCCCCTGGATTGCTCTCTCTTTCCCTCACTCTGGCTCTCTGACTGTATTTCTGATCTAACCCTGATTTGCCCCCCCCTGGATTGCTCTCTCTTTCCCTCACTCTGGCTCTCTGACTGTATTTCTGATCTGACCCTGATTTGCCCCCCCCCTGGATTGCTCTCTCTTTCCCTCACTCTGGCTCTCTGACTGTATTTCTGATCTAACCCTGATTTGCCCCCCCCCTGGATTGCTCTCTCTTTCCCTCACTCTGGCTCTCTGACTGTATTTCTGATCTGACCCTGATTTGCCCCCCCCTGGATTGCTCTCTCTTTCCCTCACTCTGGCTCTCTGACTGTATTTCTGATCTGACCCTGATTTGCCCCCCCCTGGATTGCTCTCTCTTTCCCTCACTCTGGCTCTCTGACTGTATTTCTGATCTGACCCTGATTTGCCCCCCCCTGGATTGCTCTCTCTTTCCCTCACTCTGGCTCTCTGACTGTATTTCTGATCTGACCCTGATTTGCCCCCCCCTGGATTGCTCTCTCTTTCCCTCACTCTGGCTCTCTGACTGTATTTCTGATCTGACCCTGATTTGCCCCCCCCCTGGATTGCTCTCTCTTTTCCTCACTCTGGCTCTCTGACTGTATTTCTGATCTAACCCTGATTTGCACCCCCCTGGATTGCTCTCTCTTTCCCTCACTCTGGCTCTCTGACTGTATTTCTGATCTGACCCTGATTTGCCCCCCCCCCTGGATTGCTCTCTCTTTTCCTCACTCTGGCTCTCTGACTGTATTTCTGATCTAACCCTGATTTGCCCCCCCCCTGGATTGCTCTCTCTTTTCCTCACTCTGGCTCTCTGACTGTATTTCTGATCTAACCCTGATTTGCCCCCCCCCTGGATTGCTCTCTCTTTTCCTCACTCTGGCTCTCTGACTGTATTTCTGATCTAACCCTGATTTGCCCCCCCCCTGGATTGCTCTCTCTTTTCCTCACTCTGGCTCTCTGACTGTATTTCTGATCTAACCCTGATTTGCCCCCCCCTGGATTGCTCTCTCTTTTCCTCACTCTGGCTCTCTGACTGTATTTCTGATCTAACCCTGATTTGCCCCCCCCTGGATTGCTCTCTCTTTTCCTCACTCTGGCTCTCTGACTGTATTTCTGATCTAACCCTGATTTGCCCCCCCCTGGATTGCTCTCTCTTTTCCTCACTCTGGCTCTCTGACTGTATTTCTGATCTAACCCTGATTTGCCCCCCCCTGGATGGCTCTTTCTTTTCCTCACTCTGGCTCTCTGACTGTATTTCTGATCTAACCCTGATTTGCCCCCCCCTGGATTGCTCTCTCTTTTCCTCACTCTGGCTCTCTGACTGTATTTCTGATCTAACCCTGATTTGCCCCCCCCTGGATTGCTCTCTCTTTTCCTCACTCTGGCTCTCTGACTGTATTTCTGATCTAACCCTGATTTGCAACCCCCTGGATTGCTCTCTCTTTTCCTCACTCTGGCTCTCTGACTGTATTTCTGATCTGACCCTGATTTGCCCCCCCCTGGATTGCTCTCTCTTTCCCTCACTCTGGCTCTCTGACTGTATTTCTGATCTGACCCTGATTTGCCCCCCCCTGGATTGCTCTCTCTTTCCCTCACTCTGGCTCTCTGACTGTATTTCTGATCTAACCCTGATTTGCCCCCCCCCTGGATTGCTCTCTCTTTCCCTCACTCTGGCTCTCTGACTGTATTTCTGATCTGACCCTGATTTGCCCCCCCCTGGATTGCTCTCTCTTTCCCTCACTCTGGCTCTCTGACTGTATTTCTGATCTAACCCTGATTTGCACCCCCCTGGATTGCTCTCTCTTTCCCTCACTCTGGCTCTCTGACTGTATTTCTGATCTGACCCTGATTTGCCCCCCCCTGGATTGCTCTCTCTTTCCCTCACTCTGGCTCTCTGACTGTATTTCTGATCTGACCCTGATTTGCCCCCCCCTGGATTGCTCTCTCTTTCCCTCACTCTGGCTCTCTGACTGTATTTCTGATCTGACCCTGATTTGCCCCCCCCTGGATTGCTCTCTCTTTTCCTCACTCTGGCTCTCTGACTGTATTTCTGATCTAACCCTGATTTGCCCCCCCCTGGATTGCTCTCTCTTTTCCTCACTCTGGCTCTCTGACTGTATTTCTGATCTAACCCTGATTTGCCCCCCCCTGGATTGCTCTCTCTTTTCCTCACTCTGGCTCTCTGACTGTATTTCTGATCTAACCCTGATTTGCCACCCCCTGGATTGCTCTCTCTTTTCCTCACTCTGGCTCTCTGACTGTATTTCTGATCTAACCCTGATTTGCCCCCCCCTGGATTGCTCTCTCTTTTCCTCACTCTGGCTCTCTGACTGTATTTCTGATCTAACCCTGATTTGCCCCCCCCTGGATTGCTCTCTCTTTTCCTCACTCTGGCTCTCTGACTGTATTTCTGATCTAACCCTGATTTGCACCCCCCTGGATTGCTCTCTCTTTTCCTCACTCTGGCTCTCTGACTGTATTTCTGATCTAACCCTGATTTGCAACCCCCTGGATTGCTCTCTCTTTTCCTCACTCTGGCTCTCTGACTGTATTTCTGATCTAACCCTGATTTGCAACCCCCTGGATTGCTCTCTCTTTTCCTCACTCTGGCTCTCTGACTGTATTTCTGATCTAACCCTGATTTGCAACCCCCTGGATTGCTCTCTCTTTTCCTCACTCTGGCTCTCTGACTGTATTTCTGATCTAACCCTGATTTGCAACCCCCTGGATTGCTCTCTCTTTTCCTCACTCTGGCTCTCTGACTGTATTTCTGATCTAACCCTGATTTGCACCCCCCTGGATTGCTCTCTCTTTTCCTCACTCTGGCTCTCTGACTGTATTTCTGATCTAACCCTGATTTGCACCCCCCTGGATTGCTCTCTCTTTCCCTCACTCTGGCTCTCTGACTGTATTTCTGATCTAACCCTGATTTGCACCCCCCTGGATTGCTCTCTCTTTCCCTCACTCTGGCTCTCTGACTGTATTTCTGATCTAACCCTGATTTGCCCCCCCCTGGATTGCTCTCTCTTTTCCTCACTCTGGCTCTCTGACTGTATTTCTGATCTAACCCTGATTTGCACCCCCCTGGATTGCTCTCTCTGTCCCTTACTCTGGCTCTCTGACTGTATTTCTGATCTAACCCTGATTTGCCCCCCCCTGGATTGCTCTCTCTTTTCCTCACTCTGGCTCTCTGACTGTATTTCTGATCTAACCCTGATTTGCCCCCCCCTGGATTGCTCTCTCTTTTCCTCACTCTGGCTCTCTGACTGTATTTCTGATCTAACCCTGATTTGCCCCCCCCCCTGGATTGCTCTCTCTTTTCCTCACTCTGGCTCTCTGACTGTATTTCTGATCTAACCCTGATTTGCCCCCCCCTGGATTGCTCTCTCTTTTCCTCACTCTGGCTCTCTGACTGTATTTCTGATCTAACCCTGATTTGCAACCCCCTGGATTGCTCTCTCTTTTCCTCACTCTGGCTCTCTGACTGTATTTCTGATCTAACCCTGATTTGCCCCCCCCCCTGGATTGCTCTCTCTTTTCCTCACTCTGGCTCTCTGACTGTATTTCTGATCTAACCCTGATTTGCCCCCCCCTGGATTGCTCTCTCTTTTCCTCACTCTGGCTCTCTGACTGTATTTCTGATCTAACCCTGATTTGCCCCCCCCTGGATTGCTCTCTCTTTTCCTCACTCTGGCTCTCTGACTGTATTTCTGATCTAACCCTGATTTGCCCCCCCCTGGATTGCTCTCTCTTTTCCTCACTCTGGCTCTCTGACTGTATTTCTGATCTAACCCTGATTTGCCCCCCCCCTGGATTGCTCTCTCTTTTCCTCACTCTGGCTCTCTGACTGTATTTCTGATCTAACCCTGATTTGCCCCCCCCTGGATTGCTCTCTCTTTCCCTCACTCTGGCTCTCTGACTGTATTTCTGATCTAACCCTGATTTGCCCCCCCCCCTGGATTGCTCTCTCTTTTCCTCACTCTGGCTCTCTGACTGTATTTCTGATCTAACCCTGATTTGCCCCCCCCTGGATTGCTCTCTCTTTCCCTCACTCTGGCTCTCTGACTGTATTTCTGATCTGACCCTGATTTGCCCCCCCCTGGATTGCTCTCTCTTTCCCTCACTCTGGCTCTCTGACTGTATTTCTGATCTAACCCTGATTTGCCCCCCCCCTGGATTGCTCTCTCTTTCCCTCACTCTGGCTCTCTGACTGTATTTCTGATCTGACCCTGATTTGCCCCCCCCTGGATTGCTCTCTCTTTCCCTCACTCTGGCTCTCTGACTGTATTTCTGATCTGACCCTGATTTGCCCCCCCCTGGATTGCTCTCTCTTTCCCTCACTCTGGCTCTCTGACTGTATTTCTGATCTAACCCTGATTTGCCCCCCCCTGGATTGCTCTCTCTTTCCCTCACTCTGGCTCTCTGACTGTATTTCTGATCTGACCCTGATTTGCCCCCCCCCCTGGATTGCTCTCTCTTTCCCTCACTCTGGCTCTCTGACTGTATTTCTGATCTGACCCTGATTTGCCCCCCCCTGGATTGCTCTCTCTTTCCCTCACTCTGGCTCTCTGACTGTATTTCTGATCTAACCCTGATTTGCCCCCCCCTGGATTGCTCTCTCTTTCCCTCACTCTGGCTCTCTGACTGTATTTCTGATCTGACCCTGATTTGCCCCCCCCTGGATTGCTCTCTCTTTCCCTCACTCTGGCTCTCTGACTGTATTTCTGATCTAACCCTGATTTGCCCCCCCCTGGATTGCTCTCTCTTTCCCTCACTCTGGCTCTCTGACTGTATTTCTGATCTGACCCTGATTTGCCCCCCCCTGGATTGCTCTCTCTTTCCCTCACTCTGGCTCTCTGACTGTATTTCTGATCTGACCCTGATTTGCCCCCCCCTGGATTGCTCTCTCTTTCCCTCACTCTGGCTCTCTGACTGTATTTCTGATCTGACCCTGATTTGCCCCCCCCTGGATTGCTCTCTCTTTCCCTCACTCTGGCTCTCTGACTGTATTTCTGATCTGACCCTGATTTGCCCCCCCCTGGATTGCTCTCTCTTTCCCTCACTCTGGCTCTCTGACTGTATTTCTGATCTGACCCTGATTTGCCCCCCCCTGGATTGCTCTCTCTTTTCCTCACTCTGGCTCTCTCTGACTGTATTTCTGATCTAACCCTGATTTGCCCCCCCCTGGATTGCTCTCTCTTTCCCTCACTCTGGCTCTCTGACTGTATTTCTGATCTGACCCTGATTTGCCCCCCCCCTGGATTGCTCTCTCTTTTCCTCACTCTGGCTCTCTGACTGTATTTCTGATCTAACCCTGATTTGCCCCCCCCTGGATTGCTCTCTCTTTTCCTCACTCTGGCTCTCTGACTGTATTTCTGATCTAACCCTGATTTGCCCCCCCCCCTGGATTGCTCTCTCTTTTCCTCACTCTGGCTCTCTGACTGTATTTCTGATCTAACCCTGATTTGCCCCCCCCTGGATTGCTCTCTCTTTTCCTCACTCTGGCTCTCTGACTGTATTTCTGATCTAACCCTGATTTGCCCCCCCCTGGATTGCTCTCTCTTTTCCTCACTCTGGCTCTCTGACTGTATTTCTGATCTAACCCTGATTTGCCCCCCCCTGGATTGCTCTCTCTTTTCCTCACTCTGGCTCTCTGACTGTATTTCTGATCTAACCCTGATTTGCCCCCCCCTGGATTGCTCTCTCTTTTCCTCACTCTGGCTCTCTCTGACTGTATTTCTGATCTAACCCTGATTTGCCCCCCCCTGGATTGCTCTCTCTTTTCCTCACTCTGGCTCTCTGACTGTATTTCTGATCTAACCCTGATTTGCCCCCCCCTGGATTGCTCTCTCTTTTCCTCACTCTGGCTCTCTGACTGTATTTCTGATCTAACCCTGATTTGCCCCCCCCTGGATTGCTCTCTCTTTTCCTCACTCTGGCTCTCTCTGACTGTATTTCTGATCTGACCCTGATTTGCCCCCCCCTGGATTGCTCTCTCTTTCCCTCACTCTGGCTCTCTGACTGTATTTCTGATCTGACCCTGATTTGCCCCCCCCTGGATTGCTCTCTCTTTCCCTCACTCTGGCTCTCTGACTGTATTTCTGATCTAACCCTGATTTGCCCCCCCCTGGATTGCTCTCTCTTTCCCTCACTCTGGCTCTCTGACTGTATTTCTGATCTGACCCTGATTTGCCCCCCCCCTGGATTGCTCTCTCTTTCCCTCACTCTGGCTCTCTGACTGTATTTCTGATCTAACCCTGATTTGCCCCCCCCTGGATTGCTCTCTCTTTCCCTCACTCTGGCTCTCTGACTGTATTTCTGATCTAACCCTGATTTGCCCCCCCCTGGATTGCTCTCTCTTTCCCTCACTCTGGCTCTCTGACTGTATTTCTGATCTAACCCTGATTTGCCCCCCCCTGGATTGCTCTCTCTTTCCCTCACTCTGGCTCTCTGACTGTATTTCTGATCTGACCCTGATTTGCCCCCCCCCTGGATTGCTCTCTCTTTTCCTCACTCTGGCTCTCTGACTGTATTTCTGATCTAACCCTGATTTGCCCCCCCCTGGATTGCTCTCTCTTTTCCTCACTCTGGCTCTCTGACTGTATTTCTGATCTAACCCTGATTTGCCCCCCCCTGGATTGCTCTCTCTTTTCCTCACTCTGGCTCTCTCTGACTGTATTTCTGATCTAACCCTGATTTGCCCCCCCCTGGATTGCTCTCTCTTTTCCTCACTCTGGCTCTCTGACTGTATTTCTGATCTAACCCTGATTTGCCCCCCCCTGGATTGCTCTCTCTTTTCCTCACTCTGGCTCTCTGACTGTATTTCTGATCTAACCCTGATTTGCCCCCCCCTGGATTGCTCTCTCTTTTCCTCACTCTGGCTCTCTGACTGTATTTCTGATCTAACCCTGATTTGCCCCCCCCTGGATTGCTCTCTCTTTTCCTCACTCTGGCTCTCTGACTGTATTTCTGATCTAACCCTGATTTGCACCCCCCTGGATTGCTCTCTCTTTTCCTCACTCTGGCTCTCTGACTGTATTTCTGATCTAACCCTGATTTGCCCCCCCCTGGATTGCTCTCTCTTTTCCTCACTCTGGCTCTCTGACTGTATTTCTGATCTAACCCTGATTTGCACCCCCCTGGATTGCTCTCTCTTTTCCTCACTCTGGCTCTCTCTGACTGTATTTCTGATCTAACCCTGATTTGCACCCCCCTGGATTGCTCTCTCTTTTCCTCACTCTGGCTCTCTGACTGTATTTCTGATCTAACCCTGATTTGCAACCCCCTGGATTGCTCTCTCTTTTCCTCACTCTGGCTCTCTGACTGTATTTCTGATCTAACCCTGATTTGCACCCCCCTGGATTGCTCTCTCTTTTCCTCACTCTGGCTCTCTGACTGTATTTCTGATCTAACCCTGATTTGCACCCCCCTGGATTGCTCTCTCTTTTCCTCACTCTGGCTCTCTGACTGTATTTCTGATCTAACCCTGATTTGCCCCCCCCTGGATTGCTCTCTCTTTTCCTCACTCTGGCTCTCTGACTGTATTTCTGATCTAACCCTGATTTGCAACCCCCTGGATTGCTCTCTCTTTCCCTCACTCTGGCTCTCTGACTGTATTTCTGATCTAACCCTGATTTGCACCCCCCTGGATTGCTCTCTCTTTTCCTCACTCTGGCTCTCTGACTGTATTTCTGATCTAACCCTGATTTGCACCCCCCTGGATTGCTCTCTCTTTTCCTCACTCTGGCTCTCTGACTGTATTTCTGATCTAACCCTGATTTGCCCCCCCCTGGATTGCTCTCTCTTTTCCTCACTCTGGCTCTCTGACTGTATTTCTGATCTAACCCTGATTTGCACCCCCCTGGATTGCTCTCTCTTTTCCTCACTCTGGCTCTCTGACTGTATTTCTGATCTAACCCTGATTTGCAACCCCCTGGATTGCTCTCTCTTTTCCTCACTCTGGCTCTCTGACTGTATTTCTGATCTAACCCTGATTTGCACCCCCCTGGATTGCTCTCTCTTTTCCTCACTCTGGCTCTCTGACTGTATTTCTGATCTAACCCTGATTTGCACCCCCCTGGATTGCTCTCTCTTTCCCTCACTCTGGCTCTCTGACTGTATTTCTGATCTAACCCTGATTTGCACCCCCCTGGATTGCTCTCTCTTTTCCTCACTCTGGCTCTCTGACTGTATTTCTGATCTAACCCTGATTTGCACCCCCCTGGATTGCTCTCTCTTTTCCTCACTCTGGCTCTCTGACTGTATTTCTGATCTAACCCTGATTTGCACCCCCCTGGATTGCTCTCTCTTTTCCTCACTCTGGCTCTCTGACTGTATTTCTGATCTAACCCTGATTTGCACCCCCCTGGATTGCTCTCTCTTTTCCTCACTCTGGCTCTCTGACTGTATTTCTGATCTAACCCTGATTTGCACCCCCCTGGATTGCTCTCTCTTTCCCTCACTCTGGCTCTCTGACTGTATTTCTGATCTAACCCTGATTTGCACCCCCCTGGATTGCTCTCTCTTTCCCTCACTCTGGCTCTCTGACTGTATTTCTGATCTAACCCTGATTTGCACCCCCCTGGATTGCTCTCTCTTTTCCTCACTCTGGCTCTCTGACTGTATTTCTGATCTAACCCTGATTTGCACCCCCCTGGATTGCTCTCTCTTTTCCTCACTCTGGCTCTCTGACTGTATTTCTGATCTAACCCTGATTTGCACCCCCCTGGATTGCTCTCTCTTTTCCTCACTCTGGCTCTCTGACTGTATTTCTGATCTAACCCTGATTTGCACCCCCCTGGATTGCTCTCTCTTTTCCTCACTCTGGCTCTCTGACTGTATTTCTGATCTAACCCTGATTTGCACCCCCCTGGATTGCTCTCTCTTTTCCTCACTCTGGCTCTCTGCCTGTATTTCTGATCTAACCCTGATTTGCACCCCCCTGGATTGCTCTCTCTTTTCCTCACTCTGGCTCTCTGCCTGTATTTCTGATCTAACCCTGATTTGCACCCCCTGGATTGCTCTCTCTTTTCCTCACTCTGGCTCTCTGCCTGTATTTCTGATCTAACCCTGATTTGCACCCCCCTGGATTGCTCTCTCTTTTCCTCACTCTGGCTCTCTGCCTGTATTTCTGATCTAACCCTGATTTGCACCCCCCTGGATTGCTCTCTCTTTTCCTCACTCTGGCTCTCTGCCTGTATTTCTGATCTAACCCTGATTTGCACCCCCCTGGATTGCTCTCTCTTTTCCTCACTCTGGCTCTCTGACTGTATTTCTGATCTAACCCTGATTTGCACCCCCCTGGATTGCTCTCTCTTTTCCTCACTCTGGCTCTCTGCCTGTATTTCTGATCTAACCCTGATTTGCAACCCCCTGGATTGCTCTCTCTTTTCCTCACTCTGGCTCTCTGACTGTATTTCTGATCTAACCCTGATTTGCACCCCCCTGGATTGCTCTCTCTTTTCCTCACTCTGGCTCTCTGCCTGTATTTCTGATCTAACCCTGATTTGCACCCCCCTGGATTGCTCTCTCTTTTCCTCACTCTGGCTCTCTGCCTGTATTTCTGATCTAACCCTGATTTGCACCCCCTGGATTGCTCTCTCTGTCCCTCACTCTGGCTCTCTGCCTGTATTTCTGATCTAACCCTGATTTGCACCCCCCTGGATTGCTCTCTCTTTTCCTCACTCTGGCTCTCTGACTATATTTCTGATCTAACCCTGATTTGCAACCCCCTGGATTGCTCTCTCTTTTCCTCACTCTGGCTCTCTGACTGTATTTCTGATCTAACCCTGATTTGCAACCCCCTGGATTGCTCTCTCTTTTCCTCACTCTGGTTCTCTGCCTGTATTTCTGATCTAACCCTGATTTGCAACCCCCTGGATTGCTCTCTCTTTCCCTCACTCTGGCTCTCTGACTCTCTCTCTTGATCTCTTAATCTCTCTCTCGTAATCTCTCTCTCGGTCCTCTCTGTCTGACTTTCTCTCCTTATCTCTCTCGCTTGAGACTGTGTGTGTGTGTGTGTTTGTGTGTATGTGTGTGTGTGTGTGTGTGTGTGTATATGCGTGTGTGTGTGTGTGTGTGTGCGCATGTGTGTGTGTATGCGTGCGTGCGTGCGTGCTTGCGTGTGTGTGTGTGTGTGTGTGTACGTATGTGCGCGCTACCAGAAAAATAAAATAAAAAATGCTTTCTATCTGTCTGAAGGTAGGAAGCATTCTATATGATTGCAAGAGCCGTGGGCTGTTTTACCATCATAATTAAAACGGAAGCTCATGAGCAGTTGCGCCCCTTGGGCACAGGAATGCCTTTCATCACGAGAAATTGCACAACACTCCAATTTAAACCCAACCACCACCACCTCCACACCCCGACAACCTTCACTCCCGAGTAAGTCCAACACAAACACAGCTGTTTCATCCAGAAGATGTTTGGCATACGAAAAGGCCGATCATTCTTCTGAAGGAGGATTTGATGGAATAGAGTTCAGTCCTTTGATCTTCAATATTCTTCCAGATCTTTTTGCATTCAGAAAATGGTTGTAGGCACTTTTTGGTTATGAAGTCATGTTCTGGTTTAAATTAAGATTTCTCTTTTATCAAACGATTTTGTCCTTCTCTCCTCTCCCACTGCACGCACAGAAATAGACAGACAGACAGACAGACAGACAGACAGACGACGGGCGAAGTGGCGCAGTGGTAAGACGTCGGCCTCCTAATCGGGAGGTCGTGAGTTCGAATCCCGGTCGCTGCCGCCTGGTAGGTTAAGAGTGGAGATTTTTCCGATCTCCCAGGTCAACTTATGTGCAGACCTGCTAGTGACTTAACCCCCTTCGTATGTACACGCAAGCACAAGACCAAGTGCGCACGGAAAAGATCCTGTAATCCATGTCGGAGTTCGGTTGGTTATGGAAACACGAACATACCCAGCATGCCTACCCAACGAAAGCGGAGTGAAGCTGACTATGCTCTCAGAGTATAGTGTGGGGAACAAAAATGGGCAAACAAGCTCACATGTCACCACAATTTCTGGAACGCTGAAGAAGAAGAAGACAGACAGACAGACAGGCACACACACACACACACACACACAAACACACACACACACACACACACACACACACACACACACGCTCACACACCCACACCCACCACCACAACGCTCAAAATCTGATGCAGCTGAAATTCAGATGTATTTTTTTTTCTCACAAAATCAAATCCTCAAATACAATAACACTAACAGTACAACTGCAAACATCTTTAGTGAGTGTCTGTCTCTTTTTTCTTCTTTTTTTTCTTCTTGAATTTGCCAAGCACATCATGTGGGGCGTTTAAGAGGACTGGGTGGCCGAGTGGTAAAGCACTTGCGCTCGGAAGCGAGAGGTTGCGTGTTTGACCCTGGGTCAGGCCGCAATTTTCTCCCCCCTTTCCTAACCTAGGTGGTGGGTTCAAGTGCTAGTCTTTCGGATGAGACGAAAAGCCGAGGTCCCTTCGTGTACACTACATTGGGGTGTGCACGTTAAAGATCCCACGATTGACAAAAGGGTCTTTCCTGGCAAAATTGTATAGGCATAGATAAAAATGTCCACCAAATCCCCGTTTGACTTGGAATAATAGGCCGGGAAAAGTGAATGTTCGCCTAATAGGCTTGAAGTTTGCTGGTCGATGTAAATGCGTTATATATTGTGTATAAAAAATGTCTGTTTGTCTGTCTGTCTGTAAAAAATTCCATTTCAAACGGCAGAAATTAATATGTAAAGCGCGGAGAGCACAGTTGTGGTTCGCGCTATATAAGCTCCCCATAATAAAAAAAAAAAAATAAAAAAAAATAAATACCACTGATTGTTACATTATTCCTTATAAACTCTTATGTGTTTGAGCTACAATGGACATTAACATTTTCATGTACAATACCTCTTTTATTTTTTACTTAATTCGTTAATCTACTTTAAATGTGTATGTGTTGTTGGAATATATGTGTTGGTGAGACATATGTATGCGTATAACCATCAAACAAAAGATATAATGGTTAACATTTTCATAAAATATGTTTGTCTGACATCTAAACATAATAACATCACATTACACTTCAAAACAAAAATTCTATATATAGGCCTACTGTTATCTTAAAACATCCTGATCGTAATGAATTTTAGACAACCCGGCATCGTTTCTTTACAAAGGTAAACCACACCTGAAGCCTATTTTACCTCCGATCCATCCACTCGCACCCCCAGTCACACGCACACTCATATATATATGTATCCCCAAAGACAGATACACGCATTCTCGTCCGTCCGCTCCCTCCCACCCCCTCATAAATAATTTTCACAAACGTCACATATCACTTCACCTCATCTCGACTTATACAATACTCACAATCTTCTAATGTACATTTCATTTTCCAATATACTATTCAAATCGTATCTATCACCATACTTATATTTACTAATACACATTTTTGCAATCAAAATAATGTGATGAATTACCTTATTATTTTGGCATACATTACTAGGTTGATAACCAAACAAGACATCGTGTTCTGAAAGGTGCACATTTAATCCTGTATTTCTAAAAATATAATGGACAACTTTTTACCAAAAGCTCGTCAACTTCTCACACTGCCAAAAAAAGAGTGTCTGTCTCTCTGTCTCTGTCTCTGTCTCTCTCCCTCTCCCTCCCTCTCTCTCTCTCTCTCTCTCTCTCTCTCTCTCTCTCTCTCTCTCTCTCTCTCTCTCTGACATTGAATTAATGAACAAAATATTATGTAGTCAGCAATCACGACACAAACCTGTACAAAGAAACCAAAAATATGATGATGATAATAATGATGATGATGATGATGATGATAAGGCTGATAATGCTGATGCTGCTGATGATATTGATGACAACGACGAAATAACAAGTTAATCAGTCAGTTAACCAATCAACAGTTTTGCGTTTTAAAATGTAAGAAGCACTGAACTCCACAAAAAAGCTAATGTCAGCAGTCTGCATTTTCCTCCAAAGAAATGCCGAATTAAATATGACATGTTTTGTTTATCTAAGGACAGTTTGTAAAACAAGGCTGTGTGCCTTAAACCTGTTTTCTTTGTGAAGCAAAGTTCAGTCAGTCGGTGTCTGTTGACCATTTACTTTATGCTATCTCCACTATCACTGTCATCACACTCACAGTTTGGGATGTTATCCAAGGAAGATGGCGTTTTCGGGGGACTTTCGTGGCCTTTAATACTGCTGTCATCAGAATTACCACTCATATCGTCACTTCCACCGTTAGGTTCAATCGAAGCAGACAACCGGACGGTAGTAATGGAGCGTTCTTTGACCATGGGACGTTCGTTGATCTTGACAGTGCTATCACCTGAACTGCCACAGTCACTCGTATAGTCACTCCCACAGTCACTCGTATAGTCACTCCCACAGTTGACTTCAACAGAGGGAGACGATCTATGCGATGAAGAACTACATGACGCACTCTCCGACACATCTGCATCATTTCCGTCGTCTACGTTCGCGTCTGGTCCGGAGTGTGGCAAATTGTCTGCAGTGCTATTGTCACCTGCATCTCCGTTTCCGAAATAAACACCAAGCAAGAGCTTCCACGGATACCAAACATTCCATAGGACGCAGGGAATCACTACCAAGAGTATTACACAGAGTGCACGACGTAGACGTACAGAAGTGTCCTCATTTGTGCTTTCTTGGCCAAGCAAATAAGACAGTGCGTCTCCGGCTTCGAAAGCCATCAGCACGAACACCAACATCCCGACAATAACTAGTTCTAAAAGACCGGGTGGGGGCGCGGCTTGCGAGAAACTGAAATGGTGAGACGTACCTCCCCAGTGTTTTCTTTCCACCATGATTCGATCGAATGGTTTCCGTCAAATCGGGAAATATTGTAGCTTTACAACACGAGCCTAATTCCAGCTTGAATTGTACACACTGAGGAGCCTCAAAACGTACATATTTCTGTTTTCACTTTACTCCCCTGATGGCAAGGCTCCACTAATATAGGCGACACCGTATGCTGTTATTTGTACAATTCCGACCGCACGAACAAACTGAAGCACGTAAGTCAGCAAAGAAAGAGATCAGGTAGAGCAGTGTCACCACAACCCTTGAAACAGTACCGGGGGGTACTGGATCACCCTGGGTTACGACACACTGCATAGGGGTAGATTGGCATGCACCCGTTTACTGTCAATGACGTGGCATTATTAATAGAAGCACTGTCTACGTCAACTGACGTGTGTGCAGCCCAACTGAACGAACCGAGGTTGATTCATTCAGCTATTGATCGTAGGTCAACACTTTGCATTCGGTGGGTGTTTACCTTGCCTGGCAGGTTAACTTATTGTGGTATGCAATTGTAAAGGCAGGGATCCAAATCTGACTGCTCAACTTAATGACATTTAGATTGCACAGGAAGAAAAGGAAAAGATCGCAGATTGAAGCATAACGTTCGCAATATTCACAACCGCACTATCATTGCCAGCTTATGCATGTATCGCAGCTTTTCGAGCGATATTTACCTTACTCTGGAATGGTGTCTTTCACTAAAAGACTCCTCTTTCTTTAACATACATATAATATGTCTTCAAAACACACACACGGACACGCACGCACGCACGCACGCACACATACATATTCTATTCTATTCTATTCTATTCACACACACACACACACACACACACACACACACACACACACACACACACACACACTGACACACACACACACAAACACACACACATCCGCACACAAACACACACTGACACACACACACACAAACACACACACTGACACACACACACGCACACACAAACAAACACACACACACACACACCACCCCCTTCCCACACCGGGCCTGTCATCCCCAATCAATGGAAGGTGACTCAGTTAGGATAGAGTGGGGAAAGGACCACTTCAACCAATACCACAATATTTTCTGTGTTGGGATAGCCGCCAAATGAAAGCATGCAGGAAAGATGTTCAGAGGTATATAATTCCGCGAAAAAGATAAAAAAAATATTATGATGGCATCAGAGATGCGCCGCCAGACGTTTGTGTTTAATTTCACGGTGATCGTGCTTTTCTGTCTTTGAAACCGCGATGAAAGACTCTAGGATTAGAGCTATTGCTCGTGGAATAGTTTCCAACAAAATTAATGCAACTGGGAAGTAAAGATGAGATAATTCCTTGCATGTACTGACACACGCATCCGTGGATGCACGCACAGGCACACACCCTCATGCGCACATCTACAACATACATAGTGAGAAAGAGAGAAAGACAGAGAGAAACAAGTCGCGTAAGGCGAAATAACAACATTTAGTCAAGCTGTCGAACTCACAGAATGAAACTGAACGCAATGCTTTTTTCACCAAGACCACAGTCACACTCGTAGTTTCGTCAGTCCACCGCTCGTGTCAAAGGCAGTGAAATCGACAAGCCATGCAGAATAGTGCGGTAGTGGTCGCGCTGAGCAGGATAACACGCTTTTCTGTATGTCTATTCTTTTTAGCTTACTGAGATTGTTTTTAATCCAAACATATTATATCTAAATGTTTTTGCAATCAGGGACCGACAAGGAATAAGATGAAATTGTTTTTAAATCGATTTCGGAAAATTAATTTTAATCATAATTTTTATATTTTTAATTTTCAGAGCTTGTTTGTAGTCCAAATATAACATATGTAAATGTTTTTGGAATCAGAAAATGACGAAGAATAAGATGAAATTGTTTTTGGGTCGTTTAATAAAAAAATAATTTTAATTACAAGTTTCCGATTTTTAATGACCAAACTCATTCATCAGTTTTTAAGCCACCAAGCTGAAATGCAATACCAAAATCCGGCCTTCGTCAAAGATTGCTTTGCCAACATTTCAATCAATTTGATTGAAAAATGAGGGTGTGACAGTGCCGCG
>NC_090248.1:2412173-2452173 GCF_037325665.1 Littorina saxatilis
AACGAATTTGAGTGCAGTATGCCCCATTCATTATAGATAATCAAAGTCTAAATTTAATTAAGATGTTATAGCGATTGTCATTGGTATATGCAATTGTGATGTATATAGAGAATACTACATGGCTTGCTGTGTCGTACCAGATTTACACGAGTTTTTTTTAAAAATATTGAACTGCGAGCGAAAGCGAGCTCGTGAGTCCCTTGATATTCATCCGCTGGGTCTTGACTGAAATACAAGCCATATAAAACACCACTCGTGTTGTAACCTCTATGTATGTTTGCACATTTTGTTTGTTTCTCGTTTGTTTTGGTTTAAAAAGTACTTGTCGAAGTCTCGTCGCAAGTTATCGTAATCAATATGCTAAATTCTCCCGTTAGGGTCACCACCATAAGCTTGAGCTTGTTGATGATCCGTAACATGTATCATGTTCAAATACATATGAATTGTTGAATAAACACTGTTTAAACCACAGAGAGAGAGAGAGAGAGAGAGAGAGAGAGAGAGAGAGAGAGAGAGAGAGAGAGAGAGAGAGAGAGAGAGAGAGAGAGAGAGAGAGAGAAAGAAAGAGAGAGAGAGAGAGAGAGAGAGAGAGAGAGAGAGAGAGAGAGAGAGAGAGAGAGAGAGAGAGAGGCTACATAGGGTGGCATGTAATACAACAGAAACACTTGTGACCACACCGACAACAAGCAATTTATATATTTGGTGTACAAACAGGAATTATTCCAATACGAACTAAATTAGATCAGTGTACAGAAATCATCCCAGGAAATCAACGTATTCAAGAACATTTCATTTTCTTACCTTCGACCATTTGACCTGTTGACCTGTTGACCTGTTGACTTTCGTAGTTCCGTGGATACCGTAAACGTGTCAGGCTTGAAAACCAGTTCGATGCTATTTCGCGGGTTTAAATCCCCAGCGGTTTCTATTAAGACATTTGCGATAGCTTACTGCTTTCAAGTTTTACTGATTACTTGTAATTAGAGGGTGCTGAGTGTGATATAATGATTGTGCATAATTGGAAGTTATTCATACAAGGGCAGAAAATAGCCTGTTTCTGACCCTTACACTGGGGATGGCGAAGAGGGGAAGTCACTCTGCACTGCCCGTCAAGTTGAGGCGGACTCAATTGTTCGCATGATTTCCATCAATTTAACTCTTTTTTTGGTTGTAAATCGCCTCATTAAATCCACGTTGTTTGCAAGGAGATAAGGTTTGCCGCGGAGACCCG
The DNA here is from genome assembly GCF_037325665.1 of Littorina saxatilis. Taxonomy (NCBI): domain Eukaryota; kingdom Metazoa; phylum Mollusca; class Gastropoda; order Littorinimorpha; family Littorinidae; genus Littorina; species Littorina saxatilis. The sequence goes on from NC_090248.1 coordinate 2,413,405, forward strand.
AGCAAAACTCCTTAGATGGGACAGTTTGGATTTATAACGATCATTACTGTTGCAGCTTCCTGACAGTTCTACTTCATTCTAGCAGAGATCGCAAACTCCGTGCATTTTCACTGCAATTTAAACAATGTGATTGAATGAACATCTCTTTGAGGTGTGTGAGTATAGGTGGGTGGTGGAAGGTGATGGGGGTTGGGATGGGGATTGAAGGGGTGTTGGTGCGAGTGTGTGTGTGTGTGTGTGTGTGTGTTTGTGTGTGTGTGTGTGTGTGTGTGTGTGTTTGAGTGTGTGTGTGTGTGTATGTGTGTGCGTGTGTGTGTGTGTGTGTGTGCGTGCGTGCGTGTGTGTGTGTGTGTGTGTGTGTTTGCTTGCGTGTGTGTGTGTGTGTGTGTGTGTGTGTGTGTGTTTGCTACTCTTAAGTCTTCTTAATTAAAGGAAGAAAACAATCGTATATTAATATAACACATAGGATTGGGGAAGTAGAGAAGACGGTGGAATAAGTATGATAAAGAATTCATGTAGCGTACACCATCAAAAGAACCGCTTTCAATTTCACGCTTCTTTTTGGCCTTCGTGGTTGCTTGTAATTGGAGTCTGGTCTTTACGATAATGAGAGAGGAAGACGATGGCCGGTGCACTGGTCAATTGTAGGCGAGACCACTTGCCTTTATGGACACCGAGAATCGTGCTCCCCTGATTGGTTGGAGGCAAGTACTCACCTCTCTGGTAAGTGGACACTTCAGAAATGTGTGTGGGTGTTTGAAGACATTGACAATTTGAGATTCCTCGTGGTTGTGTTTGTATTCTTATTTATCTTTTGTGCTTGCGTAATTTCAGTCTTGCAGTTTGATAGCTGGCTACTTGAATGTGGAATATAATTGTTTACATTTTTTTAAATTATTTTATTTACTGAAGTTTGGTGTTTAAATGTAAACAGTCAACTCACTTAAAAGTGTTCGCAGAATGACAGTTAATCTATGAAGCGTAAACACTTTGATATTCCGTCGCGATATAACCTTCGTGGTTGAAAACGACGTTAAACACCAAATAAAGAAAGATTACTTTGATACTAGATACCATATTACATAATATTAACCAATGGAATGCAAACGTTAAGATTGTTAGATATACTCATGAGAAATAAACATGAACTTTTGAGTAATTAACACACCGAGAAACACTTTGCAGTTATTAATGGACAGCATTTGGCAAACCTTTTATCGTGGAGATATGCTTTGGGAAGGGGGATGGAAATAAAATCAACGATTCGTGATAATTCCAAATGGAAAATTTTATTTTCAACGGATTTGCAGGACATTTGCAAAGAGGATTCGTGAGTGTTTGAGATGGGGACACTTCTTTCACATTCCTCGGAAATGACCTTTCGTGTCAACGGGTGATTCTGGGTCCCAAAGCACATTTCCAGTGAGTGATAAAAACCGCGGCAAATCGCTCGTGTAATTGACACGGCAGGCTCGCGCTGGCAATGACGTCATAAAAAGTAGGTGTCATCTCACAATGCACGTCATGCATGATATGTAATGAAGCGTATTCACAAGTTAATCTCGTTTTTTTTTTTAGTGCTGTCTAGGGTATGATTGTTGCAAACAGTGTTAACTCGTACGGACAATGGAAGGGTCGAATCCAATTATTTCGGTACACGCAAGAAGTCAAAGAATCGTCCAGATTTTAATTTTGGTACGAGGGGGAAACTCCACGATTTAGTCCTAGAACAGTTATCACCGACTTGCCGTTAGATTTTTTAACGTAAAAAGTCCATACTTTAGCATTTGTTGATGCTTCAGTTGAATGGTTTCAACAAAGGATATTCAGCTGTGAGCAATGTGTTGTAGTCACGCAGAGTGCCGTGCCCCGGATATTGAAAATATCTGCAAAGAGGAATCAAGTTTTACTATAACAAGCAAACTTTCACACATAACTAAAAGTGTTTTCTTCTGTCTCCATTTAGCAGGTTTTAATTTGTGTGCTCATCATAACCAAAAATGAGAGTTTACAACACATGTTAAATCTACTTCGAAGGCTCGCCTCTCAAAGCTACAGCATTAGTTTAGTTAATCATGACTAAACACGTTGTCTACGAGTTCGACCCTTTTACGATATCACCTCAGAAAACCTCCAGAGAGAGAGACACATAGAGTATGGAGAGAGAGAGAGAGAGAGAGAGAGAGAGAGAGAGAGAGAGAGAGAGAGAGAGAGAGAGAGAGAGAGAGAGATTGATTGATTGATTGATTAAACTTTATTACAGAAGGATGGAGATTTTAGGCGTTGCCTAGTCTTACAATCTGTCCTTGCTAACTAACATGAATACAAAACAGACATGAAAACATTATAAGAGCAAAAGAGGTTGACGGCATAAAAATAAAAAAATCGTACATATGATAATAAATGGCATTTAAAGGCAAAGAAAAAGTCATATTATTTGATACTATTAAATACAATAACAGCAATAGAGATATGAAAATAGAAATAATGGTAAGGATGATGATGTCATAACGATAATAACAATAAAAAATATAAAAAAAATATTAAAAAAAAATAATTAAATAAAAAATTTAAAAAAAAATCCCGAGCACAAGAAACATATGGTCCAAATGAAACAACAACGGCGAGCAAGCAAAATAACAAACAGTAAGTCATTTGTATTTTACAAAAAATACCGACAACATAGCAAAAGGAAGAAAAGAACTACAACAAAGGATATACCAACACAACAGTAACAACAGAAACAGTAACCCTGAAAAGAGACTGCTATAAGATAACCGGTATGTATGATAACATTAGGACGGTTTAATACATCGGAGTAAACCCATTTTGAATCACCACTAGGTTACGATAACGGTGGAATGCTCCACTTGGAATCAGATTTGAAACAAATGTCTGTGTATTTGCTTTTTAAAGGCTTTGACTGATGGAATATATTTTAATGCTGTTGGAAGTGAATTCCACACTGATGACCCTGAAAATGCAAGACTAGACTTGTACAAATCTAGTCGGGGGCGAGGTGGAATGAATTTACTAGAACCATACCTGTTGGTTGCTTTTTGAAACAGCGACAGAATGTACTCTGGGACTTCCTTGTTCATAACTCTAAACATGAATAATGATTTATTCAGTTTAAGCTGCTGGTTCAACGGAAGGAGGCCGAGCAGTTTCAGTTTTTCGTCAGTAGTGACCGATGAGTTAGGTATCATAAGTTTAGCTGCACGACGATGGAGAGAATTCAGTTTGATCATGTGAACATCACTGCAGTTGTCCCATAACGTAGAAGCATAACTTAAATGCGAAAGAATGTGTGCATGGTAAAATAATTTAAGAACTGAAGTGTCGACATAATATCGTAGCTGCGAGAATAAGAACATGTTTCTCGACAGCGTTTTGTTTATATTGTTTAAATGACATTTCCAGTTTAGCTCAGAATCTATTGTGACTCCTAGAACCCGATGTTCACGGACTTGCTCAATCGGTGATGATCCAAGGTTAAGCTTTAGAACAAGTGGGGCCAGCTGATGTTTCTGTCTAGAAGTGATTACCATACTTTTGGTTTTTGCAGGATGAACTATCATAGTATTAGCGTTACACCAAGTAAACATTTCATCGAGGCTTCTTTGAAGTGATGACTCTAACACGTTCAGATTTTTTGAGAAAGTGTACACAGATGAGTCGTCAGCAAAAAGGTCATTGATAACACAAGGATCAGAAATATGGAGTGGCAAGTCATTAATGAATATACAAAACAAAAGTGGACCAAGAACGGAACCTTGAGGAACCCCACTTGTGACACGACCTGTAGTAGACAGTTTCCCATTAAGAAGGACATATTGCTTTCGATCATTTAAATAAGAACGAAAGAAGGCTAGAAATGGAGACTTAGGGAGATACGCGGATAGCTTTGAAAGTAATGTAGTATGGTCCACTGTGTCGAAAGCTTTCTTGAAGTCGAGGAAGACCGTGCCCACTATTTCAGACCGGTTTATGGCTGACAGCCAAGAATCACACATCTTAATAAGAGCAGTATGGCAAGAATGTTTTGGACGAAACCCAGATTGAGACGGGTGAAAAAGCTTACAGATCTCCATATACTGAAGTAAATGCTGGTGGACGTGCTTTTCAAGTGGTTTGGATAAAACCGATAGGACAGAAATTGGACGAAAGTTGTTGGGGTTCGACGCATCCCTAGTTTTGGGCAGTGGTACTACTTTGGCAGTTTTAAAAACGGTAGGAAATATAGCATTTTCAATACATAAATTGTACACGTATGTAAGTGAATCAACCATATATGGCACAGCCACTTTAAGGAGGTGTGCAGGGATATTGTCAGGCCCCATCGATTTCTTGTTTTTAAGGTCCTTAATGTATTTTCCCACTTCATGTACCGCAATTGGTGGTACGCGGAAAAGGGAAGCTTTTTCCAGTTTACTAGAGCAGAACGTAGTAAGAATATCTGGACACTCGTACTTATCTCGGTTTGCATTGCCTTGGGCTGCAGTCAGCAGTCTATCGGCAAGGGAAAGAAAATGATCGTTAAAAGTTTGAGGGGAAATAGTAGTTGCAGCTTGATTTGAGCCTTTCCGAGTTTTATGTGTGATTTCATTGACAGCACGCCACAGAGTAGCTGTGTCCCTTTTGTCTGACACCAGTTTATTGAAATAGCTACGTTTTGCATCACGCACCATGTTGGTGACTTTATTCCTCTGTTTTTTAAATTCTGTAGCCATTTTATTTTGCTTAAAGTGGTCGCGAAGGGCCATGGCATTGATTAAGTCCGTGTTTAACCAGGGAGGAAGCGTGGGATGCTTAACTCTTTTCTCTCGGAGTGGTGCATGCTTGTTAATAACAGGTAAAAAAACATTATAGAAAGCTTCCAAAGCCCCATCAGGGTCACTGTGACCAAACACGTCACGAAATGGCGCAACGGCTAGATCAGCTAGAAACTCTGACTGATTAAAATTTTTAAATGATCTATACTTGATAGTTGTATGGCCTTTGGGAGGTCGCTTCGGCAGCTTGAATGACCATGTGCAAAAAACAGGATAGTGATCGCTGAAGCTTTCTTTAGACACTGACACCCTTGATACCATGGACGCATGGTTGGTATATATGTGATCTATTAATGTGGTACTGGTGCTGGTTACACGCGTTGGGTCCTGGACAAGCTGATGAAGTCCAAAAAGCGAGGTAGTATTAGCCCATGCTAACTGAGGCTTATTTAGATCAATATTAAAGTCACCTAATAACAAAATATTGGACCCGCAAGCGTTGACTTTGTCCATCATCGACTCAAAGTCATCGCGCCAACATTGTCTTTCTGCAGGGTTTCGATAGACATAGCCTACTAACAAAGCAGACGATTTAGAATGTTTAACCTCGACCCACATACATTCCACATTTTTTGTTTCAAGGTCAGTTCTTCTAACTGTGAGGTTAGCAATCGAGGCATGAATGTAGAGTGCCAAACCCGTGTGACCGTGTTCACTGCCATCACGGCGGAGTACCGAATAATTCGGGATCTGGATAAGAGTATCGGTAACGCGAGAATCGAGTCTCGTTTCGCTTATTCCGAAAAGGTGAACTGGGCGATTTGCCCTGCTAAGTAATAAACTAACATCAGGCAATTTGTTGTATAGATGGTAGACGTTTACGTGTCCGGCGCGAAGGCCGGATGCTCTAGTGCTGTCAGGCATATTAGGTCACTGAGCTAATCTTCGAGCATAAAATTAAAAGTAACACGCACAGATAAATAAAGCCAAATAGAAAGCTAACGAGCAAGTAAGACGAACAAATTAACAATAGAACAAATGGACCAAAACACAAAGGTCAGTGTTACACAGAACTAAAATCAAAACAGAGAAAAAAGAGTTGTTTTTTACCAAAAACGATCGATTGGTAAAGTTCAGTCCGCGTTTTCATAAACCAGAGCGTAAAATACACTCTGCCTAAACGAACTGCGTGCAACTAAAGGTCACGTCCGGCGGCTGCTACTCAAAGTGGCAAGGTCATTGAATGGATAGCAGCTGATAAGTATCTCCAATACAGAGTCCAACCAAAAGTAGAAACAGTTTGATGGGCAGAAGTCAGCACTTGCAGCACAGCTGTGTTGTGCACACAAGGAATATCAGGTTTGAACATGCGATTTGGCCATGAGCACTCATTTCGGCCGGAGTTTTAGTAAGTCTACACACACCGATTAAACACCAAAACACTGAAGACTGTTGGTGAGAAAACACATATCTCCGACTGAGCGCTAGCGTGGCAACGCCCACAGTTCCGTGTTGTTTGCCTTTGTGTCTTTATGGGACACACACACACACACACAAACACACACGCACGCACACACACACACCGACGCACACACACAGCAACCATACAAACACATTCATATCCGCATTAATGGGGATGCCGTGCGCGCGCGCGCACACACACACACACACACAGATATCGCGCACTCGTTACAGATGTGGGCGTGTGTAGGGATTGAATGGTAGCGGGATGTTTCTGAATGGATCAACCAACAGAGGGCGGGACGCAGCAGGATAGCGGAACTGGCTGGGCAGGTAACCGTAGGGCGTCGGCAACATAAAGGGTCTTTGCATTGTTCGTCGACTCTCGAGATCGGATCGTAATGGCCAAGGCACAGTACGTGGGTCAAAATGAGGTCTACCTTGCTGAGGACAGCTCAGGGGAATAGGAGGTTGACGCTGTGGACGATGCTCCATCCACAGTCTGCCGGTGAATGGACTTGGCGGACCGGGCGGGGTCACGGTAGCTTGGTTTGCTTCTCGCTGGAAAGTCCGCCTGATAGGCTGGGTAGTCGAGTGGAGTGGAGTGGTAGTGGAGTGGAGAGGTACAGGGTCACGCAGATGATGGGGTGCCTGAGGATGATGTCGAGTAGGGCGTGTCTGGCCTGCACGTTTGATATTACAGGCCAGTCTTGCAGTACCCTTGGGGTTTGGGTGAAGCGAGTCACGGTACAGGTCTTTGCAGGGGGCGCCAGTACTTGTGATGAAGGTCGCTGTGTGGTCAATAAAAATCACTTCGTCGCTACTGCACACTTCTTCAAGTGCGCAGTTTGAGACAGCGATAGTTCTTTTTAGCGGGTGGTCGCCTCGGGGAGGTACTATAGAGGAGGCGTAGAGGAAACAATTGGGGAACACTGTCCTCAAAAGTGTCATCAGGCCCCTCCAGGCTGATTCAGTCACAGTGTTCATTGTACACGTGTTTACCCCAACGTGAAACACGACGTGACGGACATCGGGGGACTTTGGACTGTATTTCAGCCAGTGACAGACGTCATCCACCGTTAAGCCTGACACGCTGATCTTCAGTGTCCTCCTCGAGGGGAACATGAGGTCAGGCTTAACGGGCCGCAGTACAGAATCGCCAATCAGGAGATGGGTCGTGCCGGGCGTGACTTTGAAGTCGGCGAGTCGCTCACGAGGAGAAGGGGGAGAACTGATATTCTTTTTGTTTACAGATAACTTCGCTTCACTGATTGGGCGTACAATGGTGAGTTGGCTGTCACGGATTTTCACAGCAGCTTCATTTTCATTAGTGTCTTCTGCGTTCAGTTCAAGTGCCTCGTATTTGTTTGCCGTTGGTATTTTGTAAGAGAGACGAGGCTCTTCTCCTTGACCGACCGGATGGAATTTCGTCTGTACCGCGGCGTCTACAGCGATCTTAGTTGCGCCCCTTTCTTTCTTGAGGTCGCCAATCTGAGACTTAAGATCGCTGTTGGCTTTGCGGAGGACATGAACTTCTTTATCTAAAGTGTCAATCTTTGAGGTCAGTCGGTCGATCTGGACCCTCACGTGCTGTTTTAGATCGCTTTTTACCTGCTGTTTAGTGTCTTCCATGAGACAAGTCACAAAGTCTGGGGCTTTGCGGGACACTAAAGCGATACGGCTCAAGTGGCAGTGAAGGTAGCGAAGTTGTTTTTTGATTGCTTTTATGGAGAAGGGGTGACTTTTGTGACAGTTGGTCCTTTTTCGATGGCACTTTCGGCGCCGCTTAGGTTGCTTTGTGACCACGTCATCTTCATCAACGTAGTCGTCGTCGTCGATTGGGAGAGGCGAGTCATGAGGCGTGGAGGGGTGAGGGGGGGAAGGCGTGTCCTTACTGTCAGAACAGTCGTTGACTGGCATGATTTCCAGCTTTGAGGCTACGTCATCACCCATGCATGACTGCGGTTCAGTCACAACAGGTTCAGGGATCAAAGGGCTGGGATTTGGGGGGTAAGCAATAAGAGACGTAGGAGTGGAGGAGGGTTCTTGATTATCTTGTCCAAAAGAGGTTATCAGCTGTGTGGCGGTGCCGTCCGTCACGCTCGATTGCACTTTTGGACTCGAGCCCGTGAGGTTTGGAGTAGGGATTGTGGGACAAGCAGGAAGTGTCTTCGGAGCTGAAGGGAGTTTGTCTATGTCTTGTTCAAGTTCAGGGGGGTCACTCACGCTTGACTGCACCTGAGGGCTCAAGTCCGTACGGTCTGGAGAAGGGATTAGGGGGAGAATCGCAGGAGGGGAGGAGAGCCTGTCATTGTTTTGCTCAATGGCAGTTGGCATGTCGGGGCTTAACAGTTGAAGCCGCCGTGATGACCTCTCCTTCTTCTTCCTCTGTTGTTGTTGGACAGAAGGAGTTTGTTGAGGTTCGATGTCTTTTAAGGTCAGTGATCCTGTCTTGGAGACTGACGTGGGAGGTAGGGTGAGAGAAGACAGATCGCAAAAAACATCCTCCTGTAGATGGCCTGTGTCTTGAGGAGAAAACTTTTGAAGACATGCAACCAGAAAGTAAAATTCCTGGTCTCTCCAATTGGGGCATTTGTTGCCCTGCACTAGTATGTTTGCTGTTGTGTAAAACAACGTCACTGTAACTAGCTTTTGCGAACCGAAGTTGATTTGTACTTTGGTACTGAAAAGTTCACTTGGCAGCTTGCCACTTTTTACAAACACATCAGAACTGTCATGTACATCAAGTCGTCGGATGGGATTTGAGGCCTGATCAAGCCAGTCGACATGAAAATCCGATATCTGCCCAACACCACAGACATAACGTTTGAATAAGAGATGCCTGGCAATTGGTAAGAGGTTAAAAGGGATGTAAAATGTTAGTTGATTGGGGTCCTTCTTAATGTCCAAGGTCGGGACCCAGTCCTTAGAGGAGCAAGAATGTTGCAAAGTCATAGTGAATATGACGCAACAAAATCATAAAAACATTGTGCTCATGGCCAGGGAATAGCATATTATTCACATAGTAAAGAACCAAGTCAACGTTCACAGTTTTCTTGTTGCCAAAGTATACAACACTAGAGTCCGGGTTGTGCAGACGGAGAACCGGAAGACATCACTTGAAAGTATCACTATAATCAGTATAATGATTCAACACATGTAGGAAGACTCCACAGCACACAAGAGTGGCTTTAAGCTCAGCTAATCAACATACTCATTGAGCTAATCACAAACAGGGCTGGCGCCATGAAGGGATGTGTAGACGCCTCAAGGAGACGGTGACGCTAATCCCCGTAGCATGATGTCACAGGCAGCTGGCTCACATGACTGCAGTATCAAAATCAAATGCAGCAAACAAAGGAAAATATGACACAAAATGTCCTTACGTTCAAACCGAAAAGAGTCCTCAAATCACATTTTAACACAAGAGAGAATGCATCATGGGCCACAAGAAGATATAAGAATCGTCATCCTGGAACCACTTTACAACTGTCCATCCTAAGTTTTAGCCGGAGCAAAATAACACGTCTTGCTCCGTCCGAAGACACAGCGAGAGAGAGAGAGAGAGAAAGAGAGAGAGAAAGAGAGAGAGACAGACAGAGAGAGAGAGAAAGAGAGAGAGAAAAAGAAAGAGAAAGACAGACAGAGAGAGATAGAGAGAGAGACACAGAGAGAGAGACACAGAGAGAGAGAAAGAGAGAGAGACAGAGACAGAGAGAGAGACAGAGTGAGAGAGACACAGAGAGAGAGAGAGAGAGACAGAGACAAAGACAGAGAGAGAGAGAGAGAGAGAGAGAGAGAGAGAGAGACAGAGAGAGACGTGGGGTAATTGAAGATGGTTGTTTGTGATAGTGAGGCAATACATATGCGGAGTTAGTGGATCATTTTAATCACTCTTTCACGCTCGTCTGCATTTCATCTAGTGCTGGCTGGAGACAGTCGGGCCAACTTTAAGGGGATTTCACAAGTTTACCCCTTCTTCTTTCTTTTTGTGCATAAACCGAACGAAAATTCTTTTATCTTTCATTATCTTTATTGCTATAAATATACTTGTTGTATAACCTGACTATTGCTTTGCTTTCTTTGAAGAAGCGACTCGTGTCTTTGGTTGGTTTCTTTCTTTGTTTTCAATTTAAGTTAATGGTACCGCGCCTTTCGACAATACAATCATGTTTACCGTCACTGATCTGCCCAGGCCTTCACATGGAGTGTAGAGCATCTCTCCACGTGGAGACATACCTAGAATCAATAGCGTGGCTGCATTCTGCGCAGGGCTGGAGTTTTTAAAAATTAATTTAGCTGATTGGCATATGTATCATTTAAGAAAAAAAAATCAACAAGATGTTGTTATGAATCCATTCAACATTGGACTTCCCTTCTTTCAGCCATCTGACGTCAGAGTCTAACAAAAACACACATTTTGGCGGCTAGCCGAGACTACAATACGGAGTGTCTGTTTGTGAATGAAATCTGACAAAAATCGACCGATACATAAATGTTATTTGTATCATTGACCAAAATATATCATTTCATACACAGATCTCGACAGTCATTGTTGACCTCGACCGCTGGAGCGATCTCGGAGGAACACGCAATGTCTCGATCTGTGTAAAATGTCATATTGTGGTCAATGATGAAAATAACGTACACTGTGGAAACCTGTAGAGGTGTGCGTCGGTGCAACAGTTGGTGCGTGTACACACCCGCTCACACGATAAGGTAAGGCCAAAAAAAATAGGTCTGTTTACAATAACATAGGCCAAAAAAATAGGGTCGGTAGGTCGGGATTTTTTTTTTTTTTTCTCAAAAAACCATATCACGTTATTTTGCCAAAAAAACAAGATTTTTTTTTCCCCAAATGCCAAAAAAAAGTCTAGGGTCGCGCGAAAAAACTAGGGTCGGTCGGGTTACCGTAAACAGACCTTTTTTTTTTTTTTGCCTAAGCTACGTGCGTATATTGACATCATGCCGTCTTTGCCAACGTACTCACACCTGTTTCCACTTCCCCGTGTTTGTTTTACCTGCATCCTGAGTGACATTTCCCTAAACAGAGGATCCTATTCAGGCATATAGCATAGCTTCCGCTTTTTACTTCTTTTTCTTGTTCAGTTTCCCTTTGTAAAAATTCGTGTTATTCTAAACAGTTCTTTTGGCAAAGACAACAGTTTACAAATTACAGTCAGCAGTTTGGTGGATATCACATGAAATCAGAACTGACGAATTCCTGAAATAACTCTGTCGGGATTTTATTGGATGAGGAAGAGTTGCGGCCCTTCCAAACAGCGAGGCAAACACACATGGCCGCAACGACTAGCGAAGGAAAGCGATAATGGCGGCAATGGATAGTAAAACTCTGCTATGCATGTTCTCGAAAAACCATGTCGACTATTGCGTGGAATTTATCAGCATAAAATGCACACCTGGAATCATTATTGACTATGATTCCTTGGTCGTTCGCCTCCACTGATTTGCGGTATGGGTTTGCCTTATTGTGGCTAAGGGACGCAACTCTCCCTCGGCCAATTAAACCGCATTCAGAGTTATTTCCAGACATGATCAACACTACATTTGCACCTGCATGAAGACCTCGTGCCGGGAAAAAAGGAATTAGTTTTATGACTTTGAAGGACGGAGTTATGGCAACAATTTAGCAGAAGACAAGTGATTGAACACAGCGCACACCTGTTCACCAGCTATGTAGATTGCAGATTCAACCGGCCTGGTCGCCGAGTGAAGTCACATTCCTCCTCATGCAACCGATGATATCGACCACCACAGTGTGTGTGTGTGTGTGTGTGTGCATTTTGGTGTACCTCTCTCTCTCTCTCTCTCTCTCTCTCTCTCTCTCTCTCTCTCTCTCTCTCTCTCTCTCTTTCTCTTCATAAAGGTTGTGCCAAATAAAGGCCAAGGGGTGCTAAGTGGCTAATGATGCAACACCTGCAAACGAGGAACGCATAAATGGTATTAGCTCAGATGCACACGCAGTGCCCTCGCAGAAATACATGTGCGTTCTTACTTGCGAGCATGCATGCTGACACAGACACAGACACAAACAAACACACGTGCGTGCGTCAGGCACGCACATATACGCACACACACACACAAACGCACGCTGGCACGCACATACGTATTCCACACACACATGCACGCAGGCACACACACACACACATACACATACACACACACACACACATACACACACACACACACACGCACACACACACACACACACAAACTCTAACACAAACAAACACACACACACACACAAACTCTAACACACACACACACACACACACACACACACACACACACACACACGTCCTATCTCACACAGACTTAGCAAGAAGAACACGCCACGTTGAAGACTTGTAAAACTGTGCCAGAATCAGATAAGGCTTCGAAAAACACCAAGATAAGCTGGAACAATTTGTTTCTCCTAGACTCGGGGAATTGGCAGCATGTTTGTTTGTTAGAATGTTTTTTGTTATTTTATTCTTCTCATTTCTCATTGCTCAAAGAAAGGGCAGGGAGATGAGTTGGGGGGGGGGGGGGGACGGGAGGGGGGGGGGGGGGAGGGGACGGGGGGTGGGGGGGGGGGGGGGTGGCTAGCGAAAGTCTCCTTGCTTAATAAAAAAAAAATCAAAGAACGAACTCAAACAAAACCAACCAACCGATGGACAAATCAACGAACCTACCAACCAAGCAAGGAAACAACTGATGCGTTGGAAACACGTTCAGTGTCAAGCCAGGAGAAATGTGAACGTAAAACATGTCATAACTGACACCGTTGTCAAAGTGCAAAATGCGACTAGTTAATGGACACACAAACATGCTGTTAAAGCTACCTGTGACCTGTGACCTGTGCAGTTATTGCCCTGACATATGTATTAATTAGTGCTTTTAGTTATGCGCTATAGAAATCTCCTTATTAAATAAATTATAATGTGAAATGCGCGTGGCAAGAACCATGTGCTCAGTAATCAGCCGCCAAGACTAACCGCCCAACCCCGAGATTTTGAAAAGAGGGCCGAGGGGCACAAGGAAGACACCACCCAAACGGGAGCCACCCGCAGTTTTGGATTGGTTGAATATGAGATTTGTTGTGATTTCAACTAATCAGACCCTGCGGTTTGTTCTCTCCCGTTTGGGTGGCACCCACTTTTGGTTCGTGCATCTCAGCCCAGAGACTCTTGTGTCAAATGTGCTTCGTGTGACTGAATGTGTGTGTAGCCATTAACTAACTAGATTCCGGGGTGAACCTCCCGTCCTTGTTCCCCAAGCTGACAGCTACTGCAACAGCGTGATCAGAGTCTGACTTCTTCATTGGAAAGTTGAAATCACGGAGTGTGATGAGGTGTTGCGTTTCTTGCTTCTGGAGGGGCGAACCAAAGGGCGAACTCAGTGCACGGGAAGGCAGAAACAAGTTGAGTGTTTCTCTCCACTCGCGCGCGTGTTTGTGTTTAGCCACGACTTCTCTTGCTGGGCTGATTTAGCGCACGTTTAGTTGAAAAAATAATACAAGTTTATATATATATTTAGAAGTAATAGGCCCTACAATTTTAATTTCTTCTGTCTGTCTGTCTGTCTGTTTGGTTCTGTCTCCCTTTGCCTCTCTCTCTTCCGCTCTCTCGCTGTCATGACAAATACATTAACATTGTTTTCCCCTGTCTTGACCTTGTTAGCCATCAGCACAGGGCATGACAGGCTTTTACATTAAAGAGGAGCCGCCACCTAGACACATATCACAAATCAACTGCCTGGCTACGTCTGCTTTATGTGCTAAGTTGGAATTTTCGGTTTAATAATGTTTTGTTGCAGCCAAGTGGCGTACCCCGTCTTTTTGTGTGTATTATCTCCTGCCCGACCCAGTTGCCTCCCCTGTCTATAGCTATTCCCTGTGTGGGTGTGTGTTAGTTACATTGGGTTTACCTTTAAATATTGAGATATCAGAATTCATAATTGCTATTTCTGGTTTTATGTAAGCATTGCTATTTCTTGTATTAGAGTTCTGTTCATTGTGTCTAGTTTATAACTTATAGCATTGTCTCTGGTTGCTACCAGACTTAGATAAACTGTTTTGGAATATTTTTGATTTAGATAAGCTACCTGAGTGGTTATTTTTAGTTACATTTCCTTCAATAAAAGATAGGTTAAAGCAACCTCTGTCTTTGGTGTCTTAATTGTATGCTCCTCTGCCTGTGCTATATATCCTTTTCCTTCCACCCGACCTTCCCACATGTTATCTAAAAACTGTTTTATAGTGTGTGTGTGTGTGTGTGTGTGTGTGTGTGTGTGTGTGTGTGTGTGTGTGTGTGTGTGTATGTGTGTGTGACAGTGTGTATGTGTGTGTGTGTGTGGCAGTGTGTGTGTGTGTGTGTGTGTGTGTGTGTGTGTGCACGCTGTTGCTATTGTACATCGCCGTGAGCTCTAGTGAGAAGGGGTGATTAATAAGTGTTCATTATTAATATTATTATCATTGAAACGAATAATAAAAAAAATCACCCTGCGTTATTGCAGTAATCATGTAATCGCACGACCAGCACAAATGACAAGATTTCCGCAATATGATCTCCATTAATTTTACAAAGACGAGCTAAACATAAAAAAACACGCATCATTAAATCGACATTGTTAGACATGGTTTTTGCTTTGCAAGGAGACAAGATCGCCGCGGTAGACCCGGGCAAAACTCCTTAGATGGGACAGTTTCGATTTATAACGATCGTTACTGCTGCTTCTTCCTGACAGTTCTACTTCATTCTAGCAGAGATCGCAATTCCCAAGCATTTTTCACTGCAATTTAAAAGATGTGGTCGAATAGCGAACTCTTTGAGGAATGCGTCTGTGGGTGTGTGTGTGTTGGCTGAACAAGACAAAATCAAGAATTCTATTTTGAAAACCAATACAACGGATAGACTCCTTACAGTCCCAAATCCCGAAAACAATAACACAAAACATATCTTGGTTTAAAACAAAATTATAATATTTTGAAAATCAGAATCTTTGATGACGACATTAAGCACCTGCTTCCAGGTAATGAACCTATCCTTTAAACAGAACCACCCTAGTTGTACCCGCGAGGATTGCACGAAACTATACCATCAACTATGGGTCGTTGCATCTCATTAAGTGCGTCGTCATGTTTAAGCTGCATTGTGTGTGCTACATCCGGGCCACAGGGTGCACGTGCAATTTGAAGTAATAAAACACGTGCTGCACGCGCCTTTAAAAATAGCCTTCTGCCTGTCTACCTGGTTGGGAAAACATCGCAGGTTCTGCCCCGGCTTTGACATTGGGAAGGAGCTTCTTTCAAAACATACACATCAACACACTGGCTGCTTAGTATGCATAGTCAGCATATGTTTGTGGTAAAAATGAAGGTATCTTTCCTCCAGTATAATATGCTACCGTCGAACCTGTTTATAAAGACCACCAAAGGGACCGACCAAAAGTGGCCGCAAGAGACAGGTGATCGCTATTGAAAGGTGAATTACACAGAATAAAACTCGTCGGGGATCCTTCGGGGTGATCGTTGTTTACAAGTAGTCGTTGATGAGAGGTGGTCGCTACGGCAGGTTCGACTGTATATTGTAAATTAATGATGGATCCGGGCAGGCTGTTGTTTCTCATAACAGCGTTTCTTCCACTTTGACACGTACCACACACCAAAAGCCTGGCTGATTCTTGTGAGACCGGCACGGTTGGCCTAGTGGTAAGGTGTCCGCCCCGTGATCGGGAAGTCGTGGGTTCGAACCCCGGCCGGGTCATACCTAAGACTTTAAAATTGGCAATCTAGTGGCTGCTCCGCCTGGCGTCTGGCATTATGGGGTTAGTGCTAGGACTGGTTGGTCCGGTGTCAGAATAATGTGACTGGGTGAGACATGAAGCCTGTGCTGCGACTTCTGTCTTGTGTGTGGCGCACGTTATATGTCAAAGCAGCACCGCCCTGATATGGCCCTTCGTGGTCGGCTCGGCGTTAACCAAAATAAAAAAAAAAAGAAATTCTTGTGAGGAATGGTTATCGCAGATTGACATGAGCTGCATTACATCCGAACCACGCAAAGAAAGCAGGTAGACTGTTGGTTTTTTATGAGAGTCCAAGAGAAAAAACAAATCGTATTCCATTGAAATGTCTGGATGGATCTACAATTATTTACAAGATGACTTACACTCCAGGGCAGTATCTTTAAAGCAAGCCAAACATCCAAATGGATACAAATCTATTGCAAGTCTCTCACCCCTAACCTTTCTCCCTCGGCGAAGGCTACAGTTTTGTCAAGACTAATCATTGTTTCGTCTGAAAGCCTGGGCGGAAGTCGAGTTCACGGCGAGATGTAAAGAACGGAAGTTAGCATGGGTTGGCGTGAATGTGAAAAAGGAACGAGTTAACATGGCTCAAGTGAGGTTTACGTCGGTGTTTAATTTGGCTTGATTAAACTTCTGACTTCTTAGGGCACAAGATCGGCGTTTTAGAGCTGTGCAGAATGCTTGGTATATGCTTCGTCTTGGCTGTCTTAATTAACTATCACTTGAGTGAACTCAATCAGCATGCTGTACAACGCCGTTCTCAAAGTGATGTATCTTTGTGCAGTTGCTTTGATTGAACCATTTTTGTGCTTAATGCTTTTTATCTTTTGCCAATTTCAACAGACTTAATGCACACTTTAATTCGCAACATTGAATCAGCTTCATTATGCTTGTATTTTCCCTTCTACAATATGCTTTCTGCCTGTTTGATTCGCCGTGTTGATTGAACTCGATGCTGTCTGTTTAATTCGCCGTGTTGATTGAACTCGATGCTGTCTGTTTAATTCGCCGTGTTGATTGAACTCGATGCTGTCTGTTTAATTCGCCGTGTTGATTGAACTCGATGCTGTCTGTTTAATTCGCCGTGTTGATTGAACTCGATGCTGTCTGTTTAATTCGCCGTGTTGATTGAACTCGATGCTGTCTGTTTAATTCGCCGTGTTGATTGAACTCGATGCTGTCTGTTTAATTCGCCGTGTTGATTGAACTCGATGCTGTCTGTTTAATTCGCCGTGTTGATTGAACTCGATGCTGTCTGTTTAATTCGCCGTGTTGATTGAACTCGATGCTGTCTGTTTAATTCGCCGTGTTGATTGAACTCGATGCTGTCTGTTTAATTCGCCGTGTTGATTGAACTCGATGCTGCCTGTGCGGAAAAAAGAAGAATAAGAAGAAAAATGTAAGTTTTTACGAAGAATATCAAAGAAGCAAAGAAAGTGACACGTGCACGCTTATTTCCACTTACATCATCATCATCATCATCATCGCCGTCGTCATCGTTAACATCATCAACATCAACATCATCATCATCATCAGCAGCTTCATCATCATCATCATCACCATCATCATCATCATCATCATCATCATCATCATCATCATCATCATCATCATCATCATCATCACCATCATCATCATCATCATCATCATCATCATCATCATCATCATCATCATCATCATCATCATCACCATCATCATCATCATCATCATCATCATCATCACCACCATTATCACCATCATCATCATCATCATCATCATCATCATCATCATCATCATCATCATCATCATCATCATCATCATCATCATCATCACCATCATCATCATCATCATCATCATCATCACCATCACCATCATCATCATCATCATCATCATCATCATCATCACCATCATCATTATCATCATCATCATCACCATCATCATCATCATCACCATCATCATCATCATCATCATCATCATCATCATCATCATCATCATCATCATCATCATCATCATCATCATCATCATCAGGTTAAATGTGCAAGAGCAAAACATAAGAAAACAAAGCTAAGACGTACCTGTAATGACGTCAGGTCACCTTGCCCCCCTGCTGTTACCTGTAATCACGTCAGGTCACCTTGCCCCCCTGCTGTTACCTGTAATCACGTCAGGTCACCTTGCCCCCCTGCTGTTACCTGTAATCACGTCAGGTCACCTTGCCCCCCTGCTGTTACCTGTAATCACGTCAGGTCACCTTGCCCCCCTGCTGTTACCTGTAATCACGTCAGGTCACCTTGCCCCCCTGCTGTTACCTGTAATCACGTCAGGTCACCTTGCCCCCCTGCTGTTACCTGTAATCACGTCAGGTCACCTTGCCCCCCTGCTGTTACCTGTAATCACGTCAGGTCACCTTGCCCCCCTGCTGTTACCTGTAATCACGTCAGGTCACCTTGCCCCCCTGCTGTTACCTGTAATCACGTCAGGTCACCTTGCCCCCCTGCTGTTACCTGTAATCACGTCAGGTCACCTTGCCCCCCTGCTGTTACCTGTAATCACGTCAGGTCACCTTGCCCCCCTGCTGTTACCTGTAATGACGTCAGGTCACCTTGCCCCCCTGCTGTTAACTGCACTTTCATCTGCATTATTTTTACCTCCCCGTCTTTCACGCTTAATTTGACGCTCGTCGAACAGGGGTGGAAGCTAACCGAGGTTTCTCGGTCACAGACATGTTGCAACCATTCCTTGCTCGATGTTCTCTTATCAGCACAGCGTTGATAAGATAATCACAAATCATTTGTCAGTCTAGCGTTGCTGTGATAATGGATCACTTTTGTGTTTTGTGGCTCTGCATGTTTTTCCAGCAAACAAATGAACAGCTTGATGCGTGAATTCCTGTGTCTGTGGAATGCGATAACCACAGCGGTGATGGTTGGGAAAGTGTTATTGGGCACTCCGTGTGGGTTGTTTCGTATTCCAGAATTGAGATTTAATGTATGGATAAAAGATCTAACACTGGCAGGCAAAGGGAAGTCATCACTCTAAAAATAGATAACAACTGTGAGTGAGATTTATGTGACACCCGGAGAGAAATGAAACTAACCAAACATCATCATCTTGACAGATATCACTTTTATAACGGGGAATTTTGGAGAAAAAAACACAGAACTGAGAATCTTGTTTTCATTTATTCGTTTTTTTGAAAGTATATTGCTCTGATTTTGTATTACATTTTGATTTTAAAATATGCAAATGTGAGTGCATTTCATTGGTCGAACAGAGGTGTATGTCTGTCGTCAAGAAAGACGATGTGATAGTACCAGACCTGGCGACTCAAGCTTGCCTTCCGTCTCAATCAAACCAAAGAACCTCACAGTATGAATGAGGCTTTCCACAGCTAGACTCTAATGTGAAAACCTTGCACCTCATTTGCGGAGCAAACCCCCTCCCACACCCCCCTCTCCCCAATACAGTCCGAAAGGCAAAGCGTTGTTTTCATCACCTTCGCAGATCAAAAGACACTCTGATGCAAGGTAGCTGAATCCTCGCCCAATGGGGCTCGGACCAAAAAGGTTTGTTTATCAATGCCAGATGTTTTCTGCGTCAACGTTAATTGTGGCTTCCGCAAAAATAATTCAGGTAGAAGATACCAGTGATTAGATTCGTCTTTCAAGGTCGAACATATCAAAGATAATGTTAACCTTACTCGGGATCGTTGTCGGGGTTTGTATTTTGGCAAATTTGCTGTACAAGAGTTCCGGCACATTTCGAAATCATAAGACAGTCTTTGGCGTCCCCTTACCCCCGTGAAGCAATAAAAGACACCTGTTATGCGCTGCTATGCTGTAAACGAGTACAGTCTCAACTTTCAGAGTGTTTGAAAAGCAATGTTTCGATATCGAAGATAACCATGTTGATAGTATTACCATGGCATCAAAGTATATCTGGTTTTGTATATCTCTCTCCCTCCTTCCCTCCATCGCTCTCTCCCTGCTCTCTGTCTCTCTCTCTCTTTCTCTCTCTATTTCTCTCCCTGCTCTCTGTCTCTCTCTCTCTTTCTCTTTCTCTCTATTTCTGCCCTGTCTGTTTGTCTCCCTTTCTCCGTCCCTTTTGTTTGTATCTGTTTTTGTATCTGTCTCTATCTATATATCTATTTTTGCCTGTCTGTTTGTATCTCTCTCTCAGTATCTTCCCCATCCATCCCCATCCATCCCGATATATCTCCTTCTCTCTCTCTCTCTCTCTCTCTCTCTCTCTCTCTCTCCCATTCCTACACCCTTCTCTCTCCCCCCCCTACCTTCAACCCACGCAACACGCAAGGCCATTGCTCCAAATCCGTCAGTGTTTGACTCCCCGAAAGACGCACACGTATACCTACCTATCAAAGCAAACCATCATTTCTCAACAGATCATCACAACACAGCCTACCAGTCTAACCTGAATAGATACACCAGCCGACACCGGGCGAGTTCTGCCCAGAGAAAATAAACCAGTGTCTAGTTTCAAATCAACTTCTAAGGAAGAGAACGCTCAAGCGAAATAAATAATGGCGGAGTGCCAATAACAAAGCCATAGGTAGCTAAATTCCTTTCTGCGTAAACGATTTTTTGTGTACATCACCACAGATCTGTCCATGTTTTTTCGTGGAATAAAAGCGTCCCTCTACTTGAACGGATACCGGAAGTCAGCAGTCTGGCTGCTGTTCGTTCAGCCAATCAGTTTCGCAGCTGACACCCGTGACCCATGTCAGTACACAACATCAATTCAGCAACGAAATGTAACAAGGCACAGGAGGCAGCCAGGATGGAGAGTTGTGGTATGTGTGCCAGTGGAAGTATACTCTTATCCCATCAAAACGGACCGCCTGGACGGTATGGTTGCTATTTGAATGAACTATGATCTTAATGGGGCGTAAGGTATCTTTAAGCCATCAGTTAATGAGCTAGAAGCAGGAAGCAGCGTTTCCCGCAGGGGTAGAGTAATACCACGGTACGTTCCGCGGATACACAAAGCATATGGTACAAGAATCTGTAGTGCCAGGATGTTCTTTGCGCCGAGTTTGGTACTGGTAAACAGTCGTTTGTAAGTTGTAAGTCGCAAATGAAACTTAGCTGCTTAAATGTATATGTAGATACCAGGTACCTTGTACCTTGCAAACAAGCAAGTAAGCAAGTGCACACGCACACAAAAACAAGACAGATTGACACACGCACGCACGCTCACATGCACGCACACACACTGACACGCACGGACGGACGCACTCACACACGGACACACGCACGCTCGCACACACTCACACACACACATACACGCATACACACACACACACACACACACACACACACACACAAACACCTCCCTGCTCCCACCTATCTCCAAGATAAATACCAGTCTTCAGGTAAACAGTAAACGCATACCTGGCGGTTTGTTTCCAAAGATCCCAACAGTTTACAGGTAAGGTTCATGTAAAATTCTCTTTGATGTCTAGCTTATAAATGTGAGCCAGCCGCGAGCATCACCACATCTTCACAGTTTGTAATCACAGACCCATTTAGTTACGAATTTTGCGCTGGTGTTTCTCCTCTGAAGTGGGCAGCAATATTTAAAAGTCTAAAGCAGCTGTTCCATTTAGAGGGTAGTTTTAGGCTTAAAAACCATAGTTTTGGTTGAGGGGGAGAGGATTTGGGAGGTCTTTATTCGCTGCGCAGCTAAATTTCCCCTGTGTTCCCTGCCAACGCGCGATTTAGAGCCATTTTGAAAAAAATATTAAAAATCAACAACACAAGATAACCTTACATACCTTATGTTTTTGCAAAGTTTGAAACTTACTCTTTTAGAAAATATATGAAACATTTGAAAGTACATACCTTTTGTTGTCTTCATATCCACGCAAAATATCCAATTTGAAGCAAAACAAAAAAACTTTCTACGTCATGGGTTCATCATACACAATGTCATGATCGACACTTTCATTGCCCGAATCATCACCCAAATGATCGTCCATTGGCACAAAATCGTCACCAGAATCTAAAATATCATCTCCACTATCATCATCACTGAGGTCAAGATCAGAACCGTACTGAATAACACGTTCTAGCACTCTTTTCAAGTTACTACGTCTCAGCAGAACGATCCGCCATCTTGGAAAAGTCAAAACACGTGGGTCGCACACCGTCAACAAAATTTTTATTAATCCCAACAATTTAAGGGAAGGAACTGTTTACAGTGAATGGTACCACTGTAGACAGATAGAAGTTCATTGCAGGGGTTGTTTCCCTTGGTCAGCAGGACCGTTTACACCGTTAAAAATTCGTGATATCCGTCGGAACTCAAGTGCCGGCACGCAGCCAACGCTAAACACAGGTGTCGGAATTCCAGTTCCGACGCGCAGCGAATGAGTTAAATGTATTTCAAATTATGGTGCTCTGGTGCATTTGTGAAACGTTTTCAAAGAGAAAAGAACACTATAGTGGAAGAAGAAGAAGAAGAAGAAGAAGAAGAAGAAGAAGAAGAAGAACAAGAAGAACAAGAACAAGAACAAGAAGACCACCAACACCATTACCAATAACAACAACACAGAACTGTAATAGGACCACAGCTTCACTCAATAGTATTAGCTTCCAATTAACACTCGCTCAAACAAGCGAATAAGATAACACACTGACCACCAAAGACAGGCAGGCAAATAAATAGACAGACAGACAGACACACACAGGCACAGGCACAGACACACACACACACTCACGCACACACACACACACACACACACACACACACACACACACACACACACGCACAGACAGACACACACACACATACACACACACACACACACACACACACACACACACACACACACACACACACACACACACACACACACACACATTGATTGAAACACGACGCAGGTTCACATACATAGACAGACATTAGCGACATACAGACAGACGCACAGACAGACAGACAGCCAGGCACGTTATAATACAGTGTATCTGACTATTTGTATTCTGTACGCGATCATCCGCTGTACGAAGTAGAACGGACATCGCCAACTAACGCAGGAGAAAAAGCACAGCCCATGATACATCCACCCAAACATTTCCGTTTGGGTAGCTACCTCTTCATACATTCTTATTGGCGCCTGAGCTCCTGAATTTGCCGGACGGGCATGAATTCGCAGAATATCACCGGTGCCAGGAATTCTCACCACTCACAGATAATTGTCAGTTTCACTTTATCAATTTTGCCCCAGTCTTCGCGAAAGATTGGTGCAAATTGGACTACACGGAAATAACGCAAAAGAATAGTGCATTTTCCACCTCTGTCAAAGTGAACTGTTTTGTAGTATGGTGTATAATTATGGAAAAGGGAGGGTACTCGATTATAGTAGTATGCTGGTTTTTTTGGGTAAGGGAGGTCACTGAGTGATTGCAGTATTTTTATTTGGTGGGGTGCTGAGTTATATTTTGTATTGTGTTTCTGACCAAGGGCAAGGGAGGTCACTGGATTATTGTTGTATGGTGTAGTAAAGGGAGGCTACCGCCGTCCAAAAGAAAACTAGAGGGCTATTCTATTTCTTCTTTGTTTCGGGTTATTCTGGCAGATATGATTGTCTTTTCTTGTAATCTTCATGAATAACATCATGTTTTTACAGAGAACTGTAGAAGTGGATCATGCCAATCAATGCATTAACATTTATAATGACCGCCATAAAAAGATTTCTATTGGATAATTACTTGTACAAGAGAGAGAGAGAGAGAGAGAGAGAGAGAGAGAGAGAGAGAGAGAGAGAGAGAGAGAGAGAGAGAGAGAGAGAGAGAGAGAGAGAGAGAGAGAGAGAGAGCTCGTATTCATTTCTCCGGAGTGCAAGAATATGACTCATACTAATGATAAATGGTTAAGGCTGCATCATATACAGCAACTGACCGTGAAAATCGTATTACGTACCCACAATCCCTGTCTGACGTGAAACGAATGACGTATCTGTGCAGACAACGACAGAAGCAACTCGATTCCAGCAGCGCACGAGATCTCGTTCTATATCTCGTCTCGTTAACCTTCCCCTTCAACGATAAGTCAATCACGGACAACCCTGGCAGTAAATAGAGTCTCGGCTAGCCCAGAAAAATGATGGACGTCTTATAATATTAACTCAAAAGAGACTCATTTTGCAGAAGTGATTGGGTGTATTTAAAGACACAGCCCTTCCACAGTAAACGATTAGTGTCATCTTCTCATATCTCTGTCCAGGCTGGGACTTCACCATTGGCATTGCAAATTCAAAGTCCTAAAGGGTAAAGGTTGTCCTTGTTTGAGTCCGAAGTCGACTTCTCGAAGTCTATATTTTTCAGCTTCGTGCAGCCAACTTCGCGTTGTAGATTTCGCGAAGCAAACTTTGTCCAATGAATTTAAGGCTTTGACGATTGTGCTCACCGTCTCAGACCCTTTCAGCAGACCCTTTCTCCACTTGGACTCATACCAACACTCATCAGCCTGAGTGCTGTCTGTATAGAGAGGGATTGTTTCAATAATTCAATTTCGTTACGGACACCAGTGGAATGTGTGTAACACATTTTATGGAGAAATTCCCACTCTGCCTGAAGAGTGCCCAGACTGTTGATTGTTTTTAATGAATCAATCTTTTAGCGGTCCGAGTGACAGTCACTGGAATTAAATCATGACAACATTCTCATTCTGCAAAGAGAGCTCCCAGACTGTTGCTGTTTGGATGTGTCCA
Source organism: Littorina saxatilis (assembly GCF_037325665.1). Taxonomy (NCBI): domain Eukaryota; kingdom Metazoa; phylum Mollusca; class Gastropoda; order Littorinimorpha; family Littorinidae; genus Littorina; species Littorina saxatilis. The sequence goes on from NC_090248.1 coordinate 2,438,155, forward strand.
AGTATAAGCCAGCTCTGCAATGGCGCGTCCAATTGTTCACATTGGAAGGTCTAGCTGTGTCTTTGAACGGGATCCCTTTCGTACAGCTGATTGGGTGTGCCCAGTCAGGCGTGACGAGAGTGCCTTTGATCACTCAAGTTCTGCCTCTGCCTTCTCTCTGCTGAAGATGAAAGGCGGTGGATATTGTATACATGTGCTAGTTATGGCTCTGTCTCTGCACTGGTCCGACTTTATTTGCCTTCACTGTGTAATCTGGATGAACTTCGTGGATGGAATTGACTTGGATGTTGTCGTCATCCTTTTTACATTTAGTCAAGTGTATGATTGTGTAGAGCGATTCAGAGGACACTACTGGGCTGATCTTCATGAAACTGTACATGAGAGTTCCTGAGTATGATATCCCCAGACTTATTTGTCCGTGTTTTTGATAAATGTCTTTGATGACGTCATATCCGGCTTTTTGTAAAAGTTGAGGCGGCACTGTCACGCCCTCATGTTTTAACCAATTTTGTTGAAATTTTAGTCAAGCAATCTTCGACGAAGGCCGGACTTTGGTATTGCATTTCAGCTTTGTTCAGCAAACCTAATTGATGAGTTTGCTAATTAAGGTTGTCATTAAAATCAAATGTTCACAAAGAGATTCAAAATTGAATGCATCGTATTCTTTTGTGATTAGTTTTGTTAGAAGATTTAAAGTAGCGACTGTAAAAGAATATGAGTTTCATCAAAACCTTCTTCGTATTTCTCCTACCGTTGACCGTGATAAAATGTGAATCGTTTTTAGACAAGGCCGTGAACAAAACAGACAATAAGATCGATGCGGAACTACTTTGGCGTGACTCCCTTGGGCATTCGAGACAACAAAGAAACAAACAAAGAAACAAAGAAAAATACAGTGCTCTTGACAGGGCTCCCCACGGACGCCCCTCATAGTGCGTCCCGGGACCCCCACTTTTAAATTTTAGAGGGTCCATGGACCCCCACTGCAGTATTTTAGAGGGTCCCAAGGGTCCAAAAGCCGAAAAGTCCCAGTGTTCTTATAAAACATTGTGGTCACGTATAGTGTACTGCGAAGCGTCGATTGCAGTCTGAAAATGGTATCTCTGGTACGCACGATAAAGGAAATTTAGTGCGTCCTCGGACCCGCTCTTTTAAAATCTAGTGCGTCCAGGGACCCCCTCCATATATTTCTAGTACGTGTTTTAGGCTTCTAGTGCGTATAGGACGCAGGGACGCGCGCTATGGGGAGCCCTGACTCGTTCTTCTTCTCCACACTCACCCCCCCCCCCCCACTACCCCCTCTTCCTTTGTCGCCCGACGTCCACGTTGTTGTGGTCATTTACAAGAGTGTAAACATGTATCGATCTCGTGTCGTCGGGTCTTGTGTCATTTGTCAGTGTCAGGGTGCGTGTTCTGTTCGTCCTTTTTGTGAAGGAAAATCCACCTGCTGGCTTCTGTTTCAATCACAGTGTTAAGTGCAAAGGAATGAGGTTCCACACACAGTTGTTGCTTCTTCTTCTTCGGCGTTCCAGGATTTTTGGCCTCAGGTCAGACTTCAAGTTTTGTAGCTTGAATAAAGCTGGTGGTCAGGATCAGGGAGTCTTTGGTGCCCCAGAGTTGCTCCTGCAGTGTGGCACCTTGGGGCCAGTGACCTGTTCTGGCTTCCTGGTGGAGCGGGCAGGTCTGCAGGATGTGCTCCGGGGTCTGTGGGCCTTTTTCACAGTTGTTGCAATTTCTATGGCGAAAAACTGCAACTTAAGCTGATATTGAGCAAGACAAAAATACAAGTTTAACTATTTTTAATCTTTTTCTAATCTTTAACTTGAGCTATTATTGTGCAGACATGCTTGAGAGATGAGAAAAGTCTTTGCAAATGCGCTTGAGACTAGTTGCAAAATATGCAAGATTAAAAGAATCAACAAATGTATTTGAAATCAAACAAAACACGGAAGAGTAGCAAGATGTAAGACCTATTTTCAGTTTTTTATTTTTAATAGTGTATGAATTCAATCTACACAGTTGGAATTAATTAATGTCAACTGATTGTAATTTAAAAAATAAATGTCAAAGACAAACTCTGTTCCCCCGCTCAAGGACTTTTTAACAAATTAATATTACTCGCCTTCCGAATGATCCGACTAGGTTGTTTTTCCTGACGGACTAATGACTGGTGCTTTGAACTCGGTGAACGTGAAAAATACCTTGACGTCGGGAAATTATTTACATCTTTCTGGCGATAGCTGCGATAAAGGAGGTGGGGGGGGGGGGAGGAGGGTGAAACGGATATGAAGAGATGGGAGAGAGAGCGAGAGAGAGAGAGAGAGAGAGAGAGAGAGAGAGAGAGAGAGAGAGAGAGAGAGAGAGAGAGAGAGAGAGAGAGATGATGGGAGGTGGAGGGATGGCGGCAGTAATACATGATCAGCAAGTGTTGGCGAGTTTCTTGGCAGACGACACAGTGCTCTGGGGAGATAGTGGCAACCTTTGAAGCTCTCATTAAAATATGATTGACAGGTACACATGACATTATCGTGTGGGCATAGTTTTTATTTTTGGTTTCATCTCATCTGATTATAAATGTTTCTGTCAGTTGAACATTTTTTCCATGTGAACGTGATCTGTCTGCTAAAGTTATTTCGATGAAGAGGTGTTTCTTGTTTGTTTTGAACATGTATGTATGTTATAAAATGTTGACATTTATATTTCATTCTGACATAAATATGAGTAGCAGACACTCATGTCGTAATTAGCTTGACGCATATTTTTGGCTCACGTAAGTGTAGCCTATGCGATCGTAACTTTGTCTGTCTGTGCGTGTGTGTGTGTGTGTGTGTGTGTGTGTGTGTGTGTGTGTGTGTGTGTGTGTGTGTGTGTGTGTGTGTGTGTGTGTGTGTGTGTGTGTGCGTGTGTATGTCTGTGGTAGAAACTTTAACATTTCGTCATTTGAAGACGTCACATTATGGCGTAAGAGGCTTAGACGTCACGCGAAGGAATTACTGAAAGTCTCGGTCATTTTGGCTCATTATTTTGAGCGGGCCGAGACTAGTTGGAAGGCACTATGGCGGAAAAGAGAGTTATCTTTTCATGTCTTGGCGTCTCAAATCTTATTAGTCAGAAAGCGCATGCACGTAGTCCTCTTGTTGTTCTTGTATAGATCTAATCTCATTATTACCATCTCACTTTTTGTGTGAGTTGAAGAGTGTCATGTGAACGGTATGTCACTGCAGAAGTCTTGGTGAATAAATTCTTATTATATTTCATGTCAGTTTTGGAATGAGTTGGTTTTTTTATATATATTTTTTTGGTTTTGTTTGTTTGACCTCAGTAGCATGCAGGTTGCCACTACCGTTATTTTTTGCTATTTTTTTCACGTTCATGTATGTCCAAGCATACTTTTTTGTCTTAGAAAAGGAAACAGCTTTCTTATAGCATACCATTTTAGCTTAACAGTTTAATTGTTATTGTTTACTTTTGAAGACGTTGGTGTGTGTTGTAGACATAGAAGGGTCACGACGAAAGGCTGGGTTTGTTGAATTGAGCTAAAACGAAGAAACCATGGAACTGCAAACTTGTATCCTAAGAGATGCACAATGGGATTGGTGGATTGGTACTTTGGGATCTAGAAATTATACTATATACGTGAGAGGGACCACCCATGAGATAACATGACAATATCGTTCAATTACGCCCGCATTTAAATATTTAAAACAGCATCTCGTTTAAATCGTAAATCGTACACCACAGCAAGCCAAGTAGTATTCTCTATGAATTCAGTGGGTCTACGCCTACGATCGTCCACACAGAAACACAGACAGAAAGAAGACGGATATGTAATGGTACGCGCTTCAACATTGACGTTTCTGCAGAATAACCAACCAAAATGACCGACCATAAATATTAATAGGCCGAGAGTAGAGGTAGAATATTCATTACTTTTAGGCATAAATACTTGTTTTGCCTGGTACCCCGTTCTTATATTATTCAGCCAATAATGTAACAGGGGGGCAGGCAATTAAAAAAGCTATTGCTTCACGATCCCCCGTTCTTATATTATTCAGCCAATAACGTAACAGGGGCAGGCAATTTACGAAACTAACGCTGTGCGATCTTTTCTCTCTTTGGCTAACTCCGAACAAGAGCGACAGTTCCAGCAAATGGAGACAAGACAAACCCTGCTGTTTGCAACGAGGGCGATAGATCTATGGTCAGATTGGATTCTCCGTCAGTGGTCTTGGAGCCAGTGACCACATAGATCTGCCCACACGGACGAGACAACCCATTGTATATTTATGGCTGGAAGGACACACAAAGGCATGGACAATGCAAATGGACGCGCGAGCAGAAACATAATTATACTTCTTCTTCTGCGTTCATGGGCTGAAACTCCCCCGTACATTCGAGTTTGTTTTTTGGCACGAGTGGGTTTTTACATGTATGACCGTTTTTACCCCGCCATGTAGGCAGCCATACGCCGCTTTCGGAGGAAACAAGCTTGGTGTTTTCGTGTTTCTATAACCCACCGAACCCTTGCATAGATTACAGGATCTTTTCCTTGCGCACTTGGTCTTGTGCTTGCGTGAACACACGAAGGGGGATAAGGCACTAGCAGGTCTGCACATAAGTTGACCTGGGAGATCGGAACAATCTCCACCTTAACCCACCAGGCGCGGCCAAGATTCGAACCCACGACCTTCCGCTTTGGAGGCTGGCCTCTGATTTACTAGGCCACTGCCTATCTGTCTCTTCTGGGTTTGGCTAGCGCATTGAAGATGAAATTAAGACGTGTTTTGTTTTTCTGAAGAAACAAAGAAAGTCTATAAAAAGACAACGTGTCATGAATGTCTAGCCTTAATGCTAATCCTTGCAATGTGAATGAGAATGCATACTTCAACTGTATAATATCACGTTCTTATCAATCTCCATTTAGGGATTAGGCGACTCATAAACAAAGCTGTCCCATCAGCTTTTGATACCATGTACATTTGACATTCAAGTCTTTACCAACCTCCATAGAAAACTTACGAATAGACATTTCCAATTTTGTTTCAAACGATGCAGCTCTCGGTTAAAGAAATAGCTTCTTTCGTATACGCATCTCCCCTTTTCAGCTTCAGTACAAGAAATGCCTGGCGCAGTGGCGCCGGCGTGGTGGTAAGACGTCGGCCTCCTAATCGGGAGGTCGTGAGTTCGAATCCCGGTCGCTGCCGCCTGGTGGGTTAAGAGTGGAGATTTTTCCGATCTCCCAGGTCAACTTATGTGCAGACCTGCTAGTGACTTAACCCCCTTCGTGTGTACACGCAAGCACAAGACCAAATACGCACGGAAAAGATCCTGTAATCCATGTCGGAGTTCGGTGGGTTATGGAAACACGAAAATACCCAGCATGCCTACCCAACGAAAGCGGAGTGAAGCTGACTATGCTCTCAGAGTATAGTGTGGGGAACCCAAATGGGCAAACGAGCTCACACGTCACCAGAATTTCTGGAACGCTGAAAAAGAAGAAGAAGAAATAACTTCTTCCGTATACGCATCTCCCCTTTTCAGCTTCAGTACAAGAAATTAATGCAGCTAGCAGCAAGCCTTTTTGCACGCTACACTTGAAAGCGTGAGTGACACATAGAGGTCGAGTGTGAATGCAGCCCTGTCGTTTAGAACGCTAGCCGTTTGCCAGACTCGTGGAATCATTGAATGGACGATGTCCGAACTAGTTCCAGAAGTCTGGATCGTTAAAGGCACAGTCATTCCTGTGAAAACAATTCGGCTGACTATCTCAGATCTGACCAGGCTTCTACATGGGATCCAAGGCCATACCACCATTTGGACACCTACCAAAATTCAGAGTACCTACTGCCCTGGAGCTGTCTTTGCAGAGTGTTTTTTTTATTTATGAATGAATTTCCTAACCGATGCCCATGGAGCAATTTGAAGCACACTTGTTTGTGGCAAAGTCAATATCTCTTTAAGCAGGCTGTAAATGCCCCTTGATTCTCATACCGCCCAAGCTGATGTTAAACGGTGACGATGACAAATTGGCCCCACAGTCATTTTTACCCTCCTTCGTGGCAGCGATGCAATTTCTATCAGGTATGTGTGAAACTAGTTCCAGAGAGAAACAGGCAAAAGCCATTTTACACATCGTTAGCGGTAGACCTGCTTGATGGGTGCCAGCACTCTTAGAGGGCATGGGAAGTGTGTTTGTTTGCTAGTTTGTGGAATGTTTCTGAATTCTGTTAACCCTATCTTGAAGCCGATACACTAAATTGTTGGCCTCTTTAAAAAAGTGTTGTCGGCGTTTCAGTTTGTGAAGATTTTTGTTGAAAGAGATGAATCACTTTGCTCTCTGCATGTATGGCGTCAACAGTTCAGATGGATGCTTCATCAATTTTTATCTCTCTTGACAGATGTAAGAGATATCTCAATAAATGATCGAGCAGTGAACAGATTAGTGAACCTACCGAAGAAAGCAAAATTTTGCCCTGGCGCGCAAATGCTGTTATACTGTGGCAGTGAAGGGGTTAAGGTTGCACAATGATATTTTTTTCACGATAAGACAAGAATCGGTTCAAGTTGATTCATCTTAGTGTTTACACTCGCAGGTTTGTGTCGACATGTAGAGTGCAGGATGAAAGTAGCATGCTTGTTGTGGGGAGGGGGGAGAGGAACTCAGAACTCAGAACTCAGAACTTTATTACATAAGGATACAGGTTTTAGGCTTAGCCTAATCTTCCAACCTGTCCTTGGAACATATACAGAGAATAATTGTAAACAAAAGCAAAGACTGCGCACATACCTCATCAAAGTATTAAACTAATAAAACATCAAAATAATGGTCAAGTATAAACGTAAAAAATATTGGACTCACAAAGTCATATAAAACAAAACCAGACACAAACTGTTTTTTTAAATTTCTTAAAAAAGTACAGCAATGTATTGCCGAACAGGGCCATATACAGGCAGCTAAAGTTTCAAGAAGAAGGGGGAGGGGGACGAGGGATTACACATTCAGATTAACTACATATACAATATTTAAAAAACAAACAAACACTTAAGAGCATTGCATACATTATCCGAGTACACAATGGAAACTAAACATCAGGGGCAGTTTATAGTGTGATCAAATGTGTGTGCAACTGCCTTTTAAAGGCCTTTAAGGATGCGGATCGTTTGATTTCTATTGGCAAAGAATTCCACAGAGATGATCCTGAAAAAGCTAAGCTGGATTTATAAAGATCTATACGAGGAATTGGAGGAAGTAAATTTTGAGACCCATACCTCTTCGTAACATGTGTAAAATAGGATTGCACATAACTGGGCACATCACCATGAACTAATTTCTACATAAAGAGAGAGAGGGGGAGAGGGACAGACAAAGAGGAGTGGGAGGGGAGCATTTGTGTTGGGTGGAGGCCGCCTCTAAAGTTGAATAGCACCTTTCCACTTAAAGCCTCAGTCCATCTCGTCAAATCTGTTCGGCCCCCCATCTCAGATATGGTCAGACTTTTACAAAGGATAACACCATCCGTCCCCTCTGTCACACACACACATTGAACGCCCTGACGGCATGCTGTGCTGGGTTGACATGTTGTAATGAAATATTTTCTTAAAAAGCAACTGGTTGCTTTTACATTAGTTCATAAATAATCTGACACTGTGCATATGGAGCACCCAGGCTGTTCCTTGTTGGCATGTGACCAAGTGCAGGGATGGCCTTATTCCATGTAACACCCAGGCTGTTCAGTGTTGGTATGTGACCAAGTGCAGGGATGGCCTTATTCCAAGTAACACCCAGGCTGTTCAGTGTTGGTATGTGACCAAGTGCAGGGATGGCCTTATTCCATGTAACACCCAGGCTGTTCCTTGTTGGCATGTGACCAAGTGCAGGGATGGCCTTATTCCAAGTAAATAAACTATTCACTCGAACTTACTCCATAATTGAATGATTATTCAACTGACTTCTGACAGAATGAGTTGTAGTTTTTTTTCTCTCCACAAATCGCGTTGAACTTTGCGATCCGAAGCTTACATCGTCCAGTAAACTTGCCGCGGCGCTGAGAAACTCCGAGGGTATCATTAACTCCACTGATTCAGACTGATTGTCCGTGATCACTCTGACTGCAGGTGGTGGCACGTTCTTACTTATTAATCTGAACCGCTGATCGATCGCTTTAATTGCGTACAGCGCTCTAAGCCCGGGCTTTTCATCGATTCTGAAAGTGCAAGCGAGTCTACTTTTCTCCCCGGAGCTTTCAATCTCATCTCCCCTCTCCTTCCTCCACTCAGCCCCCCCCCCCTCTCTCCAACACCAACCCCCCCCCCCCTCTCCTCGCTCAAGGCAATGACTCCTGTTTGGTGGCAGCACAAGTAATTACCGCGTGATCAACGCGGAGCCTCGCGAGACCTCAATAGCGATTTGAGGCTGCCGCTTTGCTGACTCAAATGGCCATAATAACGCCGCTGACAGGGCAAGAAATCCCTCAAGTGTCCAACTTGTCAAAAAGGGCAATCAGCAGGAAAGTTTACCTCGCGTGTCACAAGGAGAGATTGAGACGAAGCGAAGATTGCGCCGCGCAAGTTTAGAAAGTTGGAAAGCTTAAAGGTCATGCCTTCGCGACTTGTGCGCCGCCTGGTGGTTACAGTTCGACTCAAGGGAAATAAGTGCGTGTTGAAGAGAGATCACTCTCATTCTTACATCGTTGTTTGGGGATTTGCTTATGACGTCTGGGATGTGACGATGGCTTTTTTTCGTTTTGGCAGAAATCTTTCTTTCTCAGTGGTGGTTATTTTTCTCAATTGTGTGTTCCTCATTTTTTTGATTTTTGTGTTGTGTTACCACATATCAGTAGATGTTGCAGAACTATTTCCTCGGTGACAAGTAGCAAGTTGTGTTCTGTGGCATGGACATTGAGACTGATCACTCTGATAAATGGAGATAGTCATATTGTCAAAAAAAGAGAGAAACGAACAGCAACAACTAACGAATAAAAACACCACACAAACATGGCATTAATTCACTTGTCATTCCTTAGAGGTACAGCCTCCCTTCACATTCCTAAAGATTTCAGATATTTTTTTTTAGGAAAGATGACAAGAAACAGAATGTAGACCCCCACATAGCATAAAAGTCGTTGGTAACAGGCCTGGTCGCAGAAAGAGAGACAGACAGACAGACAGACAGACAGACAGACGTAAACAGATAGACATGCATACAGACACAGACACACATACGGATACGTACACATATACACATAGCTACCCCCCCTCCCCCCCCCCCACACACACGCGTAAACACACACCCCCGCCCCCATCCCCATCCCCCCCTCCACCCTTGGACACATGTAAGCAAGTGGTTGCGTAGAATGAAGGTATCCATTGTGAAGCCCACTGCGCTATAAATGGACGTGCCTGTTTAAGTGTCTCTGGGTGATTGAGTGAGGCTGGTAGGGTCAGAGTAATCGATACTGTTGGATCATGAGCAATGAGGTTCCGTCATAACATTTATAGTTAAAGACACAGTCCTTTCTGTCCTTCGACTGAACATCTTAGACGTGCCTACCACGTGACTACCACGTGACTACCACGTGACATGGGATGAGGACACCCTTCCTCTACTTAGACACAAACCAAACACAATTGATTTGGTGTCTGTGCAGGCTTTAGGGACTTTAGATCAATTCATCTCGCAACTGACACTAGTGCCAATCACCGTCATTAATTCGTACGGACGTAGAAGAAATGTTCACTCTTCTTACTCAACTCTCATTCATTGCTGTATATCATTAATTCCGGTCATCTTTGAATGCTGAGTCTCAAGCAATCTGATAAACCCACACCATCACGCTATAGTCGCTATAAAGCGGTGTCATGTTGCACTTGTATTTCCGGAGTCAGCCGAGTGTTTCCGAAGAGGTCGATATTGGTGCCGAGACTTCTCCGGTCCCAACGACTTTTCACCGACATCGATCTTCGCCGAGACAGTCTCGACGTGTAAATCAAGCGCTCCCACTTGCGCGTTGTCTGTAAATCAAGTCTTCCCGGTGGTATGCTTTCTTGGATTTGGAAAGGAGAGACATTTTTCTTTCGTTGTGTGTGTGTGTGTGTGTGTGTGTGTGTGTGTGTGTGTGTGTGTACGTACGTACGTGCGAGCGTGCCGCGTGCGTGCGTGCGTGTGTGTGTTTGTGTGTGTGTGTGTGTGTGTGTGTGTGTGTGTGTGTGTGTGTGTGTGTGCGTACGTGTGTGCGTGCGTGCGTGTGCACCAAGGGTAAAGTAATGAGTTTCCGATTACTTTCGGGTTTTCACATTTGCAAATCAGATTATATTTTTCTGGAAATACCCTCTCGTCGCGTTTACACGATAAAGACTGCATGCGCATCTAAAAATCTCATCAGACAAACTAGCATCCTACCGTAAGAAAGATACTCGAGTACAAGCAAAGCGTATAGGAATAATGATACGAACCAGACCCTTTCAGCACAACTTGAAGGGTACTTGGAAAAGGTCGGTATTGGATGTTTGGATGTTTTAAGAGCGTGATCGTAGAAAGCTTTGAGAACGACTCCCTCGGTGCGGATGTTAAAACAGTAATAATCAGGATGGCCGTTTTGGTGCAAATAGGTCACACGACACAGCCACTTAAAGATACACTTACCCTGATTTTATACTCTTCACGGGCGTTTAGAGCTGCAACTGTTTTAAATAATGAGTTACAGTCTGTGGTGTTATCAACAGACCAGCTGACATGCTAGTACCAAAGTCGCCATTGTCGTCGTCGTCATCCTCCTTATCTTCATCATCATCGTCATCGTCATCATCGTCATCATCATCATCATCATCATCATCATCATCATCATCATCATCATCATCATCACCATCACCATCATCATCATCATCATCATCATCATCATCATCATCATCATCATCATCATCGTCATCGTCGTCATCATCATATTCATCTTCATCATCATATCTCTGTGCATCTTCCTCCTTCCCCCCCCTCCTCCTCTTCGTCGTCGTCATTATCTTTGTGGATTTCGTCTGTTGTGTGAGAAAATGTCTTTTCTCCCCAGTACAATCTGGCCATCCGCTGTGTGTGTTACAGGGTACAGGGACTATGTCCACAAACCGGACTTCTTCGTCGTACTGCTGCACTGCACTGACCAAGATGACCAGGAGATCAGAGATGCCAGTAAGTAGTGCGCTCTGTCTGTCTGTCTGTATGTGTGTCTGTGTGTCTGTGTGTCTATCTATCTGTCTGTCTGCGCCAAGATATCTTTGGACTGCCCCAGACGGAAAACACAACATGCTCACTTGCATTAGTCAGACAAGAATTGTTTTTGATAACTATTTGTTTCGTTTCATATTCCAGGCGAGCAATTAACACAGTCATCATTAAACTAGGGCTTTGCCAATATTGACACAGGCAATAATAAGCTTAGAGCACTAAAATCCGGCTTCATGCCAGCTTTAACCGATTTTTGACAGGTAGCTAAGTAGACGTAGTGACGAAAGAAAAATTAAAAGAATTTGAGAGTAGCGAAGAGAACATTATAACCAATTAGGATGCCAAGAAATAGACGTATTCCGGAAATAACTCTGTCAGACTTGTTAGGCCACAAAAAAAATAGGTCTGTTTACGGTAACATAGGGTGAAAAAATAGGGTCGGTAGGTCGGCTTTTTATTTTATTTTTTTTTTCCATTTTTTTTCTCTTTTTTTTTCTCCCCTCTCTATGATGTTTCACAGTTCATTTCTTCTCATCAATCCCTGTTTTTGCCCAACATAACTATAAACAGTACTTTGAGCTTACCTCCCTTCTGTCGTCTGCTGTTTGAGCGCAAACAGCTCTATTTTGGATGCGGTTTTTTTTTCAGACGATCCAAAAAAAAGATTAGGGTCGGGCCTAAAAACTAGGGTCGGTCGGGTTACCGTAAACAGACCTATTTTTTTTGGCCTTACCGGTTGTGGAAAAGTTGCACTGCTTCGAAACCGTGTGGCGAATATGCATGGTCGCGCATTACTGGTTGGGAGGGATGAAGGCAGCAACCGATCATAGCGAGTCCCATGACATATACGGTATTTTATGGGAACGTTTAATTACTTGACAAGACAATACATGTAACTTGACAAGACAATAACTTGACAAGACAATAACTTGACAAAACAATAACTTGACAAGACAATAACTTGACAAGACATTAACTTGACAAAACAATAACTTGACAAGACAATAACTTGACAAGACAATAACTTGACAAGACAATAACTTGACAAAACAATAACTTGACAAGACAATAACTTGACAAGACAATAACTTGACAAGACAATAACTTGACAAGACAATAACTTGACAAGACAATAACTTGACAAGACAATAACTTGACAAGACAATAACTTGACAAAACAATAACTTAACTTGACAAGACAAGACAATAACTTGACAAGACAATAACTTGACAAGACAATTGCTTGACAAGACAATAACTTGACAAAACAATAACTTAACTTGACAAGACAAGACAATAACTTGACAAGACAATAACTTGACAAGACAATAACTTGACAAGACAATAACTTGACAAGACAATAACTTGACAAAACAATAACTTGACAAGACAATAACTTGACAAGACAATAACTTGACAAGACAATAACTTGACAAGACAATAACTTGACAAGACAATAACTTGACAAGACAATAACTTGACAAGACAATAACTTGACAAGACAATAACTTGACAAAACAATAACTTGACAAGACAATAACTTGACAAGACAATAACTTGACAAGACAATAACTTGACAAGACAATAACTTTTTATTTTGTCAAAATTAAACGTTCCGATAATATACCTTTCTTGTTTTTTGATTCTGAATTTCGGAACTTTGGCAGTCTATTTATTTTTGGATTTTCAATTACATGTATTATATTTTCAAAAGAAAAGGGCATCATATTGAGCGGACTGTACATAGCTTATTTAAATCGGAGGTTACTATTAATTGTGACGCCATCATCGTTTGCCTTCACCTCGATGGAAAGTTTGCGTTTTCCTCGCTGTTTTGAAATGGGGGCAACTCTACAACAGACTATACAAATCCCGATAGAGTTATTTCCCATCGTCGTTAATTCCCAATTTGAAGCGTTGAATAAGCGTACGTCTGCGACCTGAGTCTCCCTATCCGCCATTTGCGTTCTTCCCGTGGCTGGCCTTTCTCGATATTTACGTTCCCTTACCGTCACTTTACAGAATAAATCGGCAGTTACGGCGTCTTAGAGTCTGTGGAAATATTGCACCCATGTTGTGAAGATTGCAAACTGCCCTCTGGAGATTTGAAGCAGCGTGTACGTACCTACGAAGTTATTCTAAGACTGGCTTTTTTTGGACAGGCAGTTTTGGGTGGCTGGCTTAACAGTATCGCCCCGTATTGTTCTCTGCCTTAGAATTACCACTGTAAGCTTTTAACTTGTTGGTTCTTAATATTAGTCTATATGTTTAGCAGGTATTGTAGAAATGGATGTACACAATAGTTTCTAGAATTCAATTTTCAGTATTGACAATGTTTATTCCTTTATTTTTCCTTAAATGAGTCCTGTACATTTTTGAATGATTCTTCCACTCGCCTGGTACTTTTCAGGAACGTCAAGAAAATGATAGACGCGAAGTGAGAAACAAATGCAGATATACCTTAAAACGAATACACACATTTCTATCTTCTTATTTTTCAGAATGAAAAGAGGATCTGCTGTATCCGTTTTACAGTTCTTGAATAATGCCAGGCGTACGAGCAAATACGAAATCGGGGAACATGTTTATTGAAAAACAGCTATATCAATATTTGATTGATGAATGATATTTCTCCAATTTATGGCAACATTTTCCGTGCGATGAAGTCACAGCCCCACAATAAATCACACTCTACAGCTTCCTAGAGACACAGCTAAAAAATGTCATCGTTGGCTTTCCATATTTCACGGCTCCATTCCTTCCGTTCGGTGTAATATTTGTTTTATGGAAATGCCGTAATATAT
>NC_090248.1:2462173-2534673 GCF_037325665.1 Littorina saxatilis
ATTCTGCTTCCAGGAACAAATATAAAACTGTTCGCTGCCTGGGCGGCAAAATTGTGGATGAGTTGATTTTATGAGCTGTGAGTTAATAATGTTATTTGATGGAGGGGCCGGGTGCGGGGAGGGTATGAGGGGGGGGGGGGGAGGGGTAGACGGGAGAGACATCTTGTGACACAATTTGATTCTGTTTATAGATAAAACAAGAACTGTGTGCTCCGCAATTGGAAACATTGTGTATGAGTGAGGGGGTGGGGTGGGGGAGGGGGTGGGGTGGGGTTGGTGGGGAGTGGTTTGTTTTTTACGGGCACCACGCGCAAAAGATAACCGCACACACATGAATGATTATCAGTCCTGCTTTCAGAAACAAAGAAAGAAAAAAAGAAAAAAAATAAAAAAAAATATGTTCGTTGCTTAGACGCCAAGACAGTCAGGCGCCGGTTTGGTGAAAACGTGTGTATACGATAATGGGGGGGGGGGGGGGGGGGGGGGAGGGGAGAGAATATTTCAAAACTATGTGGTACACAACGTTATGCTGATTTAGTTAAAACCACAATATTGTTTGCTGCCAGCCGGCACGCTGTTTATGAGCTACTACTTCTGAAGGACTTGCTATGGAGGAGGGAAGGGGGTGGGGGTGAGAGAGAAGGGGGAGAGAAAACGGATGGGGGAGAATGAGGATGAGAAAATCATGAATATAAAATGCACTCGGTGACATTGGAGCGGTCGAGTGTAAAAAGTTGTTGCACTTCTTTAAAACTAGTCAGGGTAAAGAGCCGACGATGTGTTTGGTCACTGAGTAAATTCACCCAATTGTTGTCACATGTGATTGAAAAATGCCAACCAAGGCCAGTGGAGAAACAGTGCAGTACAAACACAAACTAAATTGGAATTCGTTGATTCCTAAATGCTGAATGATTCTGTTATTTGGTCGTTGTTGTTTGTCGATAAGTGTGTGTATGCGAGTGTTTCTGATTTCTTCTGTTTTTCGCTTACATCTTCTTTCTCTGTTGTCAAACATATGTTGAGCTACCTTCCCCGTTTTTACATGAACAAAATAATGGTATTAAGTAACATTTTTTGTTATAACAGCTGTGAGACTGAGCAAGTAAGCATTTTGTCCAATACATCTTATTTTGTTAAGTTATTGAAAGTAAACTACAAGATAGCTATGAGTCTTGTCTTTATCAAACGTTATGGTGCATATTCAGCAATTTCTTAATTTTTATATTTGTTTATTCTTTCCTTCTTTCTGTCAGCTAGTTTTCTGGAATGATGAACAGGGGTTCACCATTTTTTTCAACATGTTTTTTTTTCTCTCTCCATTAAACCGTTGATCTTGTGCTTTTAAATCATGTCCTTTAGCGGACTTGTCGTGAAAAAAACATTTGAAATGCATTATTTTAACTAGCTCTGTGTACATGTAGTCGTTTGTGCATTCACAGTATATATCTGTTATACTGATTTCTGCTATCATGTGCAGAATCGATTTATTTCAGCAATAATTCAAAAGATTGTCTTGTCGAATGCTTGTCTTGTTTTCTTTGTTCTTCACGGAGTTTGGCAATACAGAATGACATGTGACTGTTTACACGTCATTAATGACATGTGACTGTTTACACGTCATTAATGACATGTGACTGTTTACACGTCATTAATGACATGTGACTGTTTACACGTCATTAACTTAATACTGTAATAATAATAACAATGAGAGCTTATATTGCGCGAGCCACAGTGAACTATGCTCTCCGCGCTTTACATATTGACTATAAATAACAAGAGGCGAAGCCTTCAAGGCTCACGTAAGAAATAGACAAACAGTAACACAAACTCCCGGCCGTGCTCAGTCAACGAAATAGAACACATACAATTAACTTACGTCATCATCAAGCACGTAAAGTACAATTTGTGATGTAAAGTACTCAGAAAGAAGCACACCACGCGCTGGTCGAGACTACGTGCATGCGCTTTCTGACTAATAAGATTTGACACGCCAAGACATGAAAAGAAAAAGATAACTCTTGCCTTCCAACTAGTCTCGGCCCGCTCAAAACCGAGACTTTCAGTAATTCCTTCGCGTGACGTCTAACCCTCTTACGCCATAATGTGACGTCTTCAAATGACGAAATGTTAAAGTTTCTACCACAGACATACACACGCACAAACACACACACACACACACGCACACACACACGCACAAACGCACAGACAGACAAAGTTACGATCGCATAGGCTACACTTACGTGAGCCAAAAACCATACTATTTAAACTTACAATTGTATTTGTGTGTAGGCGATCATTAAGACCACGACAGCTATGTGTCCCTGTTGTACATGGGATAACTGCCACCCATCCTCTTGCACGCATACCAACCATCAACACTTTCATTACTTTCTTTTTTTGCTGAATTCATGTTGTCGGTGGCACCCGGGTCAGTTTGCCAAATGACCGAGTTCAGCCGAAAATCTGCACAGGATGTAGCCAGTTTTGGTATCTGTGCAAGTGGGAGGATGCTTTCGGCCTATGACAGAAAGAATGCCTGGACAAAAGACAAGACAAGACAAGACAAGAGACACAAGACAAGACAAGGTGATAAGATAAGATAAGATAAGATAAGATAAGATAAGATAAGAAAACTTTAATGTCCATTTTCATCTTAAACAAAGAAGGAGTTTTTCCTTTGACAGCCCACGCTGATGTGTGGTGGTGGAGGTGATCATTTATACGGGGAGAGAGTCATCTTTGATGTTTTTTGACAGCCCACGCTGATGTGTGGTGGTGGAGGTGATCATTTATACGGGGAGAGAGTCATCTTTGATGTTTTTTTGTGCAAATTCCTATTGTCTGTTGTATTTTGTTTACTTCTGATTTAAATGTTTTTTTATTGTCAATTATATTTTGTGCATTAAAATGATTGTTTTTCATCTCTGAAATGATTTTCTTTTTTCCTGTTGCCTTCCAAATTTTGCCTTCAAATTCCAAGCAGTTCTTTTCCGCAGTAGTGATGAGATCACAATCTACGCTTACCATTAGTGACGTAGTAGGTAGAGTGAAGTCACAATTCACGTCACACAGAAATAAAATACCAGAAATAAAATACCTTTACGTGCATCTTCCTGTAAATCTAATTTTTTTTATTTTTTTTATTTTTATTTTTTTTAACATCACCAGAGATGTATGTGTTGGCCTAAACATATAACTATGTGTTGTACATTTTGTAGTTTAGAATTCATGAGCATATTTTTACAGGCTCGAGATGAGTTAATCTTTTGTTACATTTACATATTTCCAGATCCATAAATGTTTTTCTTCTGAACCTGAGCACCACATTATTTTTCTGCTGGAAACATTTGTTGTTCTTATTCTGTACTGAATATACAAGAAAAACTTGAGCGATTTTTGAGTTTGACTGGAATAACTGTGTGTGTGTGTGTGTGTGTGTGTGTGTGTGTGTGTGTGTGTGTGTGCGTGCGTGCGTGCGTGTGTGTGTGTGTGTGTGTGTGTGTGTGTGTGTGTGTGTGTGCTGTGTGGTGTGACCAGGTTTACTTTCCGGAATACTGTGATGGAATAATGCTTTACAAGAAAGAAAAAAGCCCCAGATAATAATGGAACAAGTCGCGTAAGGCGAAATTACTACATTCAGTCAAGCTGTGGAACTCACAGAATGAAACTGTCTGAACGCACTGCATTTTTTCACAATGACCGTCCGTAGTCCGCCGCTTGTGCAAAACGGAGTGAAACTGACGAGCCTGTTTAGCGCGGTAGTGTTCCTTCAAATCAAACCTTAAAACACACTTCTTCACACAGTATTTTGATTAATTTTTATTTCAATATGGTGCATTTTTGATCAGGTGTTTGAATGTTTGAATGTTTTGCCTGTGTTAGTATGCTTGCAGCTTGTATTGATGTAATGTTTCGTTGTTGCTTTGTATATGTACATGTATATATGTATGTTTTTTTTTCATTGTAAAGCGCTTTGAGAACGTAAAGCGCTCTATAAATCTCCCATATTATTTTATTATTATTATTTCGCTGTGCTGCATAGCACGCTTTTCTGTACCTCTCTTCATTTGAACTTTCTGAGCGTGTTTTTAATCAAAACATATCATATCTTTATGTTTTTGGAATCAGGAACCGACAAGGAATAAGATGAAATTGTTTTTAAACCGGTTTACAAAATGCCGGATATGACGTCATCAAAGACATTTATCGAAAAACTTAAAAAAACGTCTGGGGATATCATACCCAGGAACTCTCATGAAAAAATTCATAAAGATCGGTCCAGTAGTTTACTCTGAATCGCTCTACACACACACACACACACACACACAGACACAGACAGACAGACACACACACACACACACACACACACACACACACACACACACACACACACACACACACACACACCACGACCCTCGTCTCGATTCCCCCCTCTATGTTAAAACATTTAGTCAAAACTTGACTAAATGTAAAAACAAAAAAACCCGGCCCAACGCAAATGTTTGAAGAGAAAATGATTATGGTTGAACTGACAAAAGGAGATAACGAAACACTGGTATAATATAATGAAAATGAGCTATTCGTGACATAAGGTAACCTTTTTACACTGAAAATGAGCAGCTATGTCTATGACTCCGTGACGGTAACCACCCTCACCAAACGCACACATGTAAGCCTACAGGTTCAAGGAATTGGAATTCCGGCATTATGTTCCTCTAAACACACATTTATTCAGAATGATAGTTTCAATGATAGTTTTGTCTCAAGATCGGTCTGTGTTATACACACACAGAGACACAGACAGAGACACAGACACACACACACAAAGCGACATGGCAAGAAAAGCCCCCCCTATTTTGGTACCATCCAGTTCTCCTGACAAAAGTTGGTACAAGGGAAAGCATCACAGTTTGCAATTCAATGTTACTACTACAAGGATTGTCTCCCTTAAAGATACGCCTTTAAAATGCACCACAGAATAGTTGTTCTATGACTCTATCTAATACACACGCGCAATGCATACACTTTTTTCCACGTCCGGCAGCATGTTAGTCAATACGACCACAAAACTGCCCACATATCATTCACATACGAAACTTCGGTGAAGACGTCGGCCATATTCTTGGCCAGTGTCACATGGTAGTCATGTGACCTCCAATAGGCAGATGTGTCAACATTGCTATCACACAAAGCTAAAAGTTCAAGTGAGCCGAATATATTTTTTGGGGCGCATTTCTTCAACCCAGAGGGGAACTTCGCTGCCTGTACAGGCTGATACGCTGCAGTGGTGGTGCTTCTACTTAGCCAAATGGTTCGTAGAGGTCTAATTCTGGAATTTTGGATTTTATTTGCAGAGGTTTTGTCAATTTCTGCTTCAGTTCAAATGTTGTGTCGTCGAAATCCGTATGAGGACACTTGTTGGATCGAATGATGTGTACGTCTGCGTGTACTGGTCCGCGTGTGTGTTATATCCGGGTGAATTGTACACGATTTATTTCACACTTCACAGAGTTTTTCTTGCTGGGCCCATCTGGTTTAATACCCAGGATACAAATTACAAATCGTTCATTTATTTCCTCATTTAACTTTATGGTGAAGTTGATTCTGTGCTAAGCTTACTGGGCCTTTGCCGAGACTGACCGAGGTGTTTTGTTTACACCAGTAAAGGTGGTAGCAGCCTCGGTACATCTAGGTCAAACAGAAGGAATGATTGTTTGTTATACAGTTATAATGCTTATAATTATTTTTTATTCTGTTTTTATTATTTTATGATGTCTCCAATTTAGCTACATACATTACAATCATTTACATGTATACATATATATATATATATTAAGTGAATAACTTTAATTAATGAAAGGCTTAATTAAACCTGGTTTAATTTAGAATGGACGACCCCGAGCCTCACAAAAGTGCCTGTATCTCTAAAACTATTGGGAGTTTTTGATTGGGACTTCATGTAATCATCAAACACCACAGAACCTTCCTATTGACCACTTTTTAAAGGATTATCTTTGTAAACAAATAAATAAACAAGGACATCATTTGAACTACACAGTCTGAATGTTGTGGGTCGTAGACGACCCATATGGAATTAAAGAAGGTGTCTTACGATGTTTATTCCCATTGGGATGACGTGGGTCGTGTATGACCCATACTCTGCAAAGAGGCGGGAAACAGTTTATCGCTATTCGGATGGCTAGGTCGTTGACGACCCATACTTTTTACGTTGAATCCTTCTTTAGAAAGTATGGGTCGTACACGACCCACATCCTCCGGACTGTGTAGTCCAAAGCGTGATCCGGTGAAGGTTGACGACCCATACTTCTTACGTACAATCCTCCTTTAGACAGTATGGGTCGTACACGACCCACATCATTCGGACTGTGTAGTCCAAAGCGTGATCTGGTGAAGGTTAACCATAGATCACTATCGGATGTGAAGTGTGAAGTGTACATGAGCACATTGCTAAAATGTAAACAAACCTCAGTGAATGTCAAACTGACTCACCCAAGTGCAAGCAGTTGGCCATTAATGTAATGTTTGTTTTGGTAGCAATGGGTGGCTCTTTTCATATAGCTATACACCAAAGATAAGAGCAAGCACAGGTATCTTTGAAATTGAATCTATTTTTTTTCTTCTTCTTCTTCTTCTTCGTTCATAGGCTGAAACTCCCATGTTAATTCACTCATGTTTTAGCACAAGTGGATGTGTATGACCGTTTTTACCCTGCCATGCAGGCAGCATACGCCGATTTCGAGGAAGGCATGCTGGGTATTTTCGTGTTTCTATAACCCACCGAACTCTGACATGGATTACAGGATCTTTTCCGTGCGCACTTGGTCTTGTGCTTGCGTGTACACACAAAGGGGGTTAAGTCACTAGCAGGTCTGCACATAAGTTGACCTGGGAGATCGGAAAAATCTGCACTCTTAACCCACCAGGCGGCAGCGACCGGGATTCGAACTCACGACCTCCCGGTTAGGAGGCCGATGTCTTACCACCACGCCACTGCGCCCGTCGAATCTGTATTCAAATCCTAAAATACTTTCACGCAGAGTGGCATTGACAAGTTTATGAAAAGAAGCTATACATGCACTGTGTGAGATTTTAACTGAGAAAGTGTATCACTTTTGACAGGGTGAATGCTCACAAAGTTTCATCGACAAACAATGAATTTGTGTTTGCAAAGGTGTTGACAATGTCTATAATGTTCACCACGTTTTATTGAAATGACAAAGTTTGGGCAAATCATTACGGGGTAACATGTACTGTACCATTTCACAACAAATTGAAGATTTATTTAGGGTGGGGGCTTTTATTATGTCATGATATTATGTGACAATGAGTGCCAGCTAGTGTTTGAAGATATCCGACTGTTTAAAGGTTTCTTGCAATGTTATTATTTGTTAACATTTTTGCTTTGGATCAGGGATGTCTCTTTGCATGAGCAGTTGACGAAATACTGAAACTTATTTCACTCTATGAAAACTTTGCTGTGATTTCCACAAAGCTGCCGAACTTGTTCACAATGGGGGCAAAGCTAGGTCACTCCTAGGACTTCTGAAAATTGCTGAAACTTTTGTGGTCAATTTTGCAAATTTGCTGAAGAAATACATCCTAGTAACTGCCCTGTGGGTTGGACTATTAACATTTGTGCATTCTCTGTGGACTGCATGATGCTGACAGTAGCCTCAGTATGATTACCTAGAAACACGGTTTGTAACCAACCAACTCAGATTGGGTTGTAATCTCAGTATTGTATGCAAAGCAGGCCTTAATTAAAGTGGCGAGTATTTTTACTCGCGATGGCGAGTAGAAACATGTAAATGCGAGTAGAAATGTTCATCTACTCGCCAAATGCGAGTAAAGAACTTGATGAAACAAATTGTTGGTTCGGCTAGTAAAGTTTGCTCTCTGGCTAGTAAATGTGCAGAATCACTAGCCAAATTAGGCGTCTCTGACAGTACGTACACCATTTTTTTGACTTTCAGGGCTGCAAGGTTACTTCAAGCAGTAAGTTTTGACTTTTTGATAGGCTTGGCAACCACTGATATGTGTATACTTAAATACATTGTACAGGCTTTAGCCGAGTAGGAAAAAGAAACAAACATACTTTGTTTTTGAGAAATACATTTTTTATGTCATAATATTTACAACACAAATAATCATTGTCATGAAAGTAAGATTTGAGGAAGTAAAGAAGTGAAAGTAATGGGAAATTTGAAACCATACAAATTATGACTAGTCATGAGGGTCTATTAGTTTAACGCCTCCTGTATTCCAAAACACACAGGAAGTAACATAAAAACTGGGTTACATGCAGCGAAACAGAAAAGATGTGAACAGTAACGCACATGTTGGCTTTTTGAAAGCTTTCCTGACAGAGGAATCACAGGGATTGTAAATCACAATACTGATTATATCAAGTATTAATTAAAACCAAGCAACCAACTATCCAAAAACAAAGACCTTTAAAGTCTACTTCGAAGACCTTGGGATCAACGTACTAGTAAATGTAACGTACGTTTTGTCTTGTGAATAATAAACGTTCCAATTATATCTACCATTCTTGTTGTTTTGATTTTCAAGCAGCCAACTAATAACCAAGTAGGTTATTGGATCTATTAACCAAGCACTCTTGGTTTCATAAACACAACAAATGAATTGCTTTGATTGTCATTCGATTCAAAACTGAAAAACACTTTTACAATACACAGGAAGTTAATCAAACTAACTGCGTAATTAACTGAAACATGAAGGAAACACATCTGATTTGCAAGAGTTACCTCCTCCTTCACCTCCCCCTGTCCCCATTGAAGACTTAAATAATTCCTCGCTTCAATCGCTTGCTTACGAAAAAGATTGACTGTCCATTTTGTTTGTTACAAATAATACTCTTCATTTTTCAGACCTGATTTTATCAGATTTGTGGGTATACAGTGGAACACTATATTAAGAACTCCAAAAATCTGAGAAAATCTAGTCTGAAAAACGAGGGAGTCTTAAACTGGGGTTATATACATTTACAGAGGGTTTTAACAGAAAATCTTAGAAAACAGGGTCTTAAAAGGGAGGGATCGAATCTTAAATTGGGGGGGGGGGGGGGGGTCATAAAAGGGAGGTTCTACTGTAGTTCTATTTTTGAATGGAAGGGGGAGGGGGGGGGTGATCCCTTGTAAGCCACCTACAGTCAATCCACAATAACGGCTGAACAACTGAACACAATGCTACCACTATATACTATAGGGCTGTTACAATGTTATAGTTGAATGAAGGGCTCCCTTCCTCTCCGTCTGTTACTGTACCATGTGCAACACAAAGACAAGGACATTCATGCACTAGTGCTTTTCCTGGTGTCAACATGTAATAGTGTAGTACACCACTGATCTGTGCATAAGCTTTAATGTTATATTGTAAGATTTTCCTCTTGCTAAAATGGGTGCTTACAGTGTAACGCCGCCTCCTTTAAAGACACCCCCCTCCCCCCCCATTTTAGACAGTTAAGAATTCTCCCATTTGAAGACCTTGAATGTTTTCTAACATTTTCTGTTCCTGTCTGTAAATTTACCTCCATCATACATTACTCCTTCCCCGTTAAGGCCTCATGTTCTTACATTGTCTGAAGGATTAAGAGGGAGGCTCCGCTGTACAAACACTTGAACAGTTGATGAATAGAAAATGAACAAGAGAAGGTGTGCAAATATAACATGCAGATTCAGATAGACACCTGGATTATGTATGCTACTCAGGAAGCTCAAAATAAACTGCAGTGGACCACCCCCCCCCCCCCCCCTTTAATTTGAGACCCCTTGATTAAAGACTTCCTCCCGTTTAGGACCCAGCTCTTATCTCAGATTTTCAGTTCATAACCTTACCCCAAGTTTAAGACTCAATCCCTCCTTTTTAAGACATGATTTTCTGAGATTTTGTAAGTATAAGAAGAGTCAGGTTCCCCTGTACTTCTCAAGTTTCTTTGACACTGAAACCCACAGCTCAGGTCAGACATCAGTCCTGCTATATCAAGTACAGTGAAACCCATTAGCTCAGGTCAGACATCAGTCCTGCTATATCAAGTACACTGAAACCCACAGCTCAGGTCAGACATTAGTCCTGCTATATCAAGTACACTGAAACCCACAGCTCTGGTCAGACATCAGTCCTGCTATATCCAGTACAGTGGAACCCCCCTTTTAAGACCTCCCCTTTTAAGACTCCCTCCTTTTTAAGACCTTCCTTTCTCAGATTTTCTGTTCATACCCAGCTCGCTAAACTTACCTCCATTTTAAGACTCCTTCCCTTTAAGACTTGATTTTCTTAGATTTGTGAAGGTCGTAAAGGGGGGTTCCACTGTACATTGTATTGACCGTTATTCTTTGTGTGTGTGTGTGTGTGTGTGTGTGTGTGTGTGTGTGTGTGTGTGTGTGTGTGCACTGTGTGTGTGTGTGTGTGTGTGTGTGTGTGTGTGTGTGTGTGTGTGTGTGTGTGTGTGTGTGTGTGTGTGTGTGTGTGTGTGTGTGTGTGTGCACTGTGTGTGTGTGTGTGTGCACTGTGTGTGTGTGTCTGTGTGTGTGTGTGTGCACTGTGTGTGCACTGTGTGTGCACTGTGTGTGCACTGTGTGTGTGTGTGTGTGTGTGTGTGTGTGTGTGTGTGTGTGAACTGTGTGTGAGAACTTCCTGGTACAGCCTTGTGTGGGGTGACACTGACAGTCTTTTGTAGGCTGTGAAAAGGTTTGTTTGATACCTTTAGAGTTTGTAACTCGATCAGTAATATCTCATTTTTTGTTAGGGTGCACAGTTACTTTAAGCTTCTTTGAGTTACTCTCTGCATCTTGTACCCCTTATTTAACCCCCCCCCAACACACACACAAACACTGTCCCTTAAATTATTACCAAGTTTTTTTTAAAGATTTTCTGTCAATAAAATGTGTAAATCAACCTCCATTGACACACAGTGGATCCCTTTTAAAACCTGATTTGTTCAGATTGTTTTGATCGTCTCTGGGTCAGTAAGATATTGTCATAGCATCTGTAAGTTTATATCTCTATTAAACTTTAGACTCGCCTCTCTGTTAACAGTTAAGACCTTACATGTTGTCTGATTTTGGGAGTCTTAGTTGAGGAAAAGGGGGTGGGTATAGGTCCTTGAGTACTGTAGGTAACTCAAACTGACTTATACAATAAAAACTAACTGAGTGGTGTTTGATTATTTTGTGGGCGTTTCTGCCCAGCAGTCGTGGACCTCATGGACCTCTTTGCTTGCTTGCAAATTGGAATTGAAACCCCTTGTATTGAAAAGCCCCCTCACCGGCCTTCCCTGATTAAGGTCTATTCTCCTCCTCCTCCCTGTAAGGCCGACTGCTGTTCAAAACATCTGTAGGTCATTATTTACAGATGGTCTCTATTTTGAGACCTCCATTACCTTTAAGTTAATTGATTTAGGACTGATTTTCTCAGTTGCTGTATTTTGTTTTGCAACCATGAAAGGGGTGGGGGTGATGCACACTGAGTTCCTTGCCAGACCGTAGAATTCAAAGTTTACTTGTGAACGGCAAAGTAAAAGACGGAGCTGGTAGGTGAGTTATATGTATCATGTTCATGCAATTCTTGTCTTCGAAGCTTTCTCTGTTTGTTCTGTCTGCCAACTTTGTGGGGGTGTGGGGGGATAAAGTTTTAAGCTGTTCAGTTGTGGGAAAGCGTGCATGTGACGTAAGATGAACTTTGTTGCGAGAGTTTCCTTGTACTCGGGTTTTTTCCATTGAATGCATGCTGTTGTTAAAACGTTCAAAGGTACATCCGGTTTTCATAGTTTCATTTTCAGATATTTTGTTCAACTTTCTGTTAAAGTTTATTCTTTTCTTTTAGTTTAAAATTGTATTGCTTTGAATGAGTTTAAAAGTATATATATATGGGTGCGTCTCAGAATCTCGTCCTCTGTTTGTGACATTATCACCAAAAGTAAAATCTTCCCAGAAAACTTTGATAATACTATTTACACACTTCTCAGGGTGTACCTTTTCAGTTTAAACAAGAAAAAATATAACATTGCCTTTAGTTTGCCATATATTGAGCATTATTTGGACCATGTGTGCAAAATCACCCGTGTAACATGGAAAAAATAAAAGACAAAAAAACTGCATTTATAAGGCTGAAAACGACTTTTATTCAGTTATTATTGTTGAATCATAAGCCATTATAGAGTTCAATATGAAATGACTACATGCAAACAACAAAATAATGTTTTTTTCAAAGTTCCATGCATTCGTCAAAATTTCAATACAAAAATGAAAATTAATTAATGATATCCTGATCAGAACATGTTGATACATGGCATTCATTCAGTCTTATTGACATTTAACCTTCACAATAGCATATATACAAAGATTTGTTGCTCTAAGACAAAATGTTAGAAAGTTATCCCAAAAGAATGCAAAATGGTCACCGATGTAACATGGAAACATCACTTTTGTAACAAAGAAACGGTTATGCTTTTTCCCACAAACTTTACTAAATGAAGCTGATTTTGCAACCAGATTCTTCTTAGGTAAAATGCCAAACACTAAAACAGGAACAGAAAGAAAAAAAGCTGGACAAAATCAAGCAAACTTGGCCCCAAAAAAGAGAAACATTAATGAAAAGTTCATCACCCACGTAACTCGGAAACGAACAACCAGACATGTATTATAAGGTTTGACATGAAGAATGCAAATGTTCAAAAGTGGTTCATTCAATTGTTGAGACAACAAACCAAAGGCATTGGTTACATATAGAACAGTTGCCACTTGCAGTTAATTAATTTATTTTAAAAGAAATAATGCCCCCTGGCATTGAAGGTGGGGTCACGAATCATGGTTGCATCAGATGTAGGGACTAAGGAAATATCATCGATCCCTGGAAAGCAATAGTAGTTCCCCTCCGGTTTCCTTCGAAGGAACGTTACCACCAGTTCATCAGGTCGAATCTCTTGCACCTGAAACATGCAAGTACCTGCGATTTCAACTAAAGATTGATGCAATATGTGTACTAGTTTCACTAACTGATGAATTTGTTTAATGTCTATCAAGATTTTGATGCATCCACATTCACTGGCTAAAAACAAAATAAAGTAATTATTTTGTTCAGACTTACCATTCCATTGAACATACAACTTTTACAATTAAAGAAAACATTGACACTTACCGTTCCTTTAAATGGATTTCGGAAATTTAATTTTGATCATAATTTTTTATATTTTTAATTTTCAGAGCTTGTTTTTAATCCAAATATAACATATTTATATGTTTTTGGAATCAGGAAATGATGTAAAATAAGATGAACGTAAATGTGGATCGTTTTATATAAAAAAAAAATTATTACAATTTTCAGATTTTTAATGGCCAAAGTCATCAATTAATTTTTAAGCCACCAAGCTGAAATGCAATACCGAAGTCCGGCCTTCGTCGAAGATTGCTTTACACAAATTTCAATCAATTTAATTGAAAAATGAGGGTGTGACAGTGCCGCCTCAACTTTTACAAAAAGCCGGATATGACGTCATCAAAAGTATTTGTCGAAAAAAAGAAAAAAACGTCCGGGGATATCATACCCAGGAACTCTCATGTCAAATTTCATAAAGATCGGTCAAGTAGTTTAGTCTGAATCGCTCTACACACACACACGCACAGACAAACAGACACACACACACACATACACCACGACCCTCGTTTCGATTCCCCCTCTATGTTAAAACATTTAGTCAAGTTTTGACTACGTGAAATCGAAAGAAAAACTATTATTAACAAATGTGTAGCCTAATTTTTCACTTCATAGAATATCATAGCAGCAAAAACTCACCTTTTCTTAAGAACCTTGGGTGTTGATCACTGTCGTAACAAAATCACAGACTTCGGAAACATTCTCGAAATCTTTCTTCGCTGCTGGAAGCTGAACTATTTCTCTCTGTAACTGCGCATGCGTAGTCACCCGCACCTCTAAGTCACTACGCGCAAAATAGTTCTAATCTTTCTTCAAAACTCTGAACATTATTTGCAAAACCGTTCACCATCGTAACGGAATTTTGAAGAAGCATGTCATATTGCGCAACTTTCAACTTAGTTTGCAGATGCAATTTTGAGAAAATAATACTTAAATAACATTTAGCTTAGCGATTTTCTATGCCCTTTCATGTCAAGATCGTGTTGAAAATGAATATGCAAATTCTAAAGTTCAAATTTAGGACTTGTTGCTGTTGCACGCGTGCGGAAACATATGTTACGACAGTGATGGCAAACTTTCAAGCGATTAATTTCGTTTAAAAAAACAATTCTGTGGACAAAATAACATTTCAACTGTCAAGTACACTTAAACCAAACACACATAACAAAAATAGCAGTCCTTGGACATTCTAAACGATTCTTGTAGTGAGGTACAAAACTAGTTGATGGTTCATGTCACAGATCAGACCTTCATTTTTCACGCATTTAATCATTTCTTTCGCAAAACAACCTTCATAATAATCATGCAAAATACTCAGTTTTGTTTGTACTATTTCTTTATTCATTTTACTTCTCAAACATACCAATATCATGATTTAAAATTCAGTATGTTTCAATTGTGGGCTAATTTGATTATGGCACACACAAAAGGATCAGTTTCTGAGACGCACCCATATACTAATATTTACTATATTCCATTAATTACATACATGTATAAGTCAATTTTTTCTTCAAAATGGTTTCCTCAGGCAGTTTAATTTACCTTTTGTCATGCAATTAATGCACAGAACGTAAGGATAATAGGAAAGATGGAAAAAACCCAGACATGTTCAGTATGACACAAACTGCTTCCCGCAGTGGGGCACTGCGGTTATGAAATTAAAGGCCCCTCCTGTTTTTGGAACCGCAGGAGCTTTCTAGTTTGCTGTTAGGTAGATTTTTGGTTCCTCTTTCCTGTCATGCTCTCTTTTTCTTCATGAATTCTTTTCTTTTTTCTGCCTTCTTGCTCATTCACCTGTATTTTTTCCAAAAATCTCTTCTCTTGCCGCTTGTCTCGCGATTCATGTATAGTTTAATCTGTTAGTGTTCTGATGTAAGTCCAGCAGTAGA
This sequence comes from Littorina saxatilis, assembly GCF_037325665.1. NCBI lineage: Eukaryota > Metazoa > Mollusca > Gastropoda > Littorinimorpha > Littorinidae > Littorina > Littorina saxatilis. The sequence continues at coordinate 2,477,257 of NC_090248.1, forward strand.
TAGGTTAAGCCTATTTTAACATACTGGAAACTGGTAATCTTCCAGTAGGTATTAATTTAGTTTTACTAAAGCCTGCTGGGACACAAGTAATGGGTTAGTGCATTTGTAAACAGGAATCGCTTGACAAGTGGCCCCCTTCATCCCCCCCTTCCTCGTCCTGATATGGCTCTGCGTAGTCGGCTGGACGTTAAGCAACAAATAAACAAACAAACAAACACAAACTGTTCCACAAGAGTAGTAACATGTACAAATAATACCCACTTCCGGGTACATTTTCCATAATTCATTTTTGTATGATGATTATATTTTTCAACTTTATATACAGTGTGGGACAGTAATGTTGATGCTCTTAAAAAAATGATTTATGGAAGAAAATACTTATTCAAATGTAATCTTTACAGCATAAGAGAGCGACCGGTTTCTCTGACAGCCTTGCAAAGAATTGCCCAATGGGAAAATAGCCCAATCACTGAATGCAGTACAGGGAAGAATCTTAGGTTGGGCAATGCTAGGACAGTCAAACCCTCCCAAACAACCACCCCAAAGGATCTACTTTAAGTTGCCCTTTGGTGGTCGTTATTGACACGGCTGTCTCTCTGTTCCTACTCAAATCAACAGTCGAGGTTTAGTGCACAGACTCAAATTCATTGGCATCAAGTTTTCCTGCTTCAGGGCTATTATTCTCATGAATCATTTCATAAATTTATTCACGCTAAAAATAAAATTGTGCTTTCCGCAGGACTTTCAATTTATGGGCATTAATTACATTCACATAAATTGAATGTGTACCTGGATTTTTCCTGGTTGTGCCGTAGTGTGCACTTCGTTGAGTGTCAGCTGGTGCACTGTGAATTTATACCTGTAAGTGGTCAGTGGAACCTCACTTTCAAGACTTTTTTCAATCTGAGAAAGCTAGGCTTTAAAAGGAAGGGTCAGTCTCAACATAGAGAAACAGTGGAACCCACCTTGTGAGACCCCCACACATCTGAGACAATCAGGTCTTAAAATGGAGCTACAGTGGTACCTGTGGTGAAAGGACACCCTTGGGACCAGCTTAAAGTGGCCCTACATTGCAGGCGGCCTGTCAAGACAGGTACATTTTGGTAGAGATAATAGACAAAGGGAACCCAGAATGTGTCCTTTTAAGGGAGGTGTCCTCTCATGGGAGGGGCCACACATGGCAGCTGGTACCACTGTGTAGTCTTAACATGGGGGTACACTTACACAGGTAATGAACAGAACATCTGACAAAACAGGGTCTTAATTAAAAGGGAGGGAGTCTTATTCACAGCAGTGTTTCCAACAGAAAACATCTGGAACAAGGGTGTGGAAAGGGAGGGAGTCTTATTCACAGCAGTGTTTCCAACAGAAAACGTGTGGAACAAGGTTGTGGAAAGGGAGGGAGTCTTATTCACAGCAGTGTTTCCAACAGAAAACGTGTGGAACAAGGTTGTGGAAAGGGAGGGAGTCTTATTCACAGCAGTGTTTCCAACAGAAAACATCTGGAACAAGGGTGTGGAAAGGGAGGGAGTCTTATTCACAGCAGTGTTTCCAACAGAAAACGTGTGGAACAAGGTTGTGGAAAGGGAGGGAGTCTTATTCACAGCAGTGTTTCCAACAGAAAACATCTGGAACAAGGGTGTGGAGGGAGAAATCTGAAGCGGAAGACTGCTGACGTTTCAAAATCAAGAATAAAAGGAAACAAGAAAGGTGATACGATTGTGGAACATTTATTTATGACAAAACATTTATTTATAAACGATTGTCAACATTTCGTTTTGTCATGTTTTGTTTGTTTGTTTAACGCCCAGCCGACCACGAAGGGCCATATCAGCGCGGTGCTGCTTTGACATATAACGTGCACCACACACAAGACAGAAGTCGCAGCACAGGCTTCATGTCTCACCCAGTCACATTATTCTGACACCGGACCAACCAGTCCTAGCACTAACCCCATAATGCCAGACGCCAGGCGGAGCAGCCACTAGATCGCCAATTTTAAAGTCTTGGGTATGACCCGGCCGGGGTTTGAACCCACGATCGACCTCCCGATCACGGGGCGGACGCCTTACCACTAGGCCAACCGTGCCGGTCGTTTTGTCATAATTAATGACAAAGTATAACATATGATCTTAACCTTTCTTTTTTTTTTTTTTTACATTTTAAAGGGGGGAGCTCACATCTTGAAATCCGGGTCATAAAAGATGGGCCCCACTGTACTTCCTTGTGAAAAAAGACGGGACTTGTTTAACAAACTCCACCCATATCAATAGGAATATCCAGTGTTAAGCTTGTGTACATGCATGAAAAAAGACCGGGCTTGTTTAACAAACTCCACCCATATCAATAGGAATATCCAGTGTTAAGCTAGTGTACATGCATGGAAGAAGGTTTGGACCGTCTACCCCTGAAATGTGATTTCTGATTGTGAGGGTGTTGCCTTTACCTGTCATCAGGTGGAACAGGTGATTGATCAGGTAGGGTAAGGCAGTTTAATTGGATTTTGTGTCAAGAAAGAAATGAGATCCACCTGCACATGTGATTTGGTTAATGTTATTGATAGGGAGACATCTCTTTTCAGTGCGTGTGTGTGCAGACATTTTTGTTACCATTGATGTGACTTTAATACATCAGACGAATGTTTCTCTTCCTGACAGAAACACACACACGCATGCGCAGACACATAATGAATCCACACACTAACACACACGCACACCCATCCCCCCCCATCCCCCCCCCCCACACACACACACATCTTACAATAGCAGGTGACTTAAATAAGGTTTTATTGTGTTTCATTTTTAGTGAACCTTTTGATGTAAATCAGTAAATTAAAACTGTTAATTAGTCACTAGAACATTTCTTCCCTGGGTGACATCTTATTAATGTGCAAACATTTAATCTTGATTTATATTTATTTCAGATTCTGCGTTGAGGTTTTTCGACATATCTAATACAGTGTACAGTGAAACGATATCTCCAACTTCATCGTCCATTTCAAGATTCAACAAAATGGGCTAGTTTGCTGTGCATTGTGTTGGTGGGTTAGACTTGACACGACTTGATAACTCTGCCTTTGATGTGTTGTGCAAGTGACGTCCATGCATAAATGTTTCCTTGAAATAAATTAGGTTTCCAGCGACTAATTCGTTGTAATTGAAACAAGGAAAGTTATCTTGAGTCATTTGAGAAATGAACTCACTGCAGTAGGGAAAATTAGACACTTTTTGAGATTGATGCCAAAACGCAGAAAACCCAACCTTGCCTCATCTCTACAGAAAATAGTTTTTCAGTGGTACCATGAGAAAAGATTATGTGATAGACTGAGTAATTACTCAGCAGAAGTTTCTCATTTCTTCTGCGTTTGACTGGACACCAGAGACAATCAGTGACATATAACATGAATGGCTGAAGACTTATAATTGTCAATGAAATTTGACCGATCCAAGAGATCCTCTCCTTATCTCTGCACCTGCACAATGGCGACCATGGAAGCGACGGTTTCATGGAAACGGCAGTACCTGGACTCTCTGTCCAGCGGCCTCGAGCGTCTCCTCAACAACGAGAAGTTCTCCGACACGACGATAATGGCAGGGACGTACACGTTCAAATGCCACAAGGCCATCTTGTCGAGCATCTCGCCCTACTTCGAGGCCATGTTTTCGTCGGGGATGAAGGAGAGTGTGACAGGATTGGTGAAGATCGAGGGCATCGACTACAACGTCTTCAAAGACATTCTGTCCTACATCTACTGTGGCTATGACATAGTGAAGGAGGCAAACGCTGAAGAGGTGAGAAAGGTGGGGGGGGGGGGGGGGAAGCGGTGTGTGTGTTTATGTGTGTGTTTTAATGTGTGTGTTTTAGTTTTGTGAACCTCTTTGTGTGTGGCTTGGTGAGTGTGTCAGTGTGTATATATAAAAATGCAAGTGTGTGTGTGTGTGTGTATGCAAGTGTGTGTGTGTGTGTGTGTATGCAAGTGTGTGTGTGTGTGTGCGAATGTGTGTGTGTGTGTGTGTATGTGTTAAAAATTGTCTCTGTGTGTGTGCGTTTCAGCCCAGTTTAATTTGAATGTGTATGGTGTGTGTGTTAGCACGTCAGTGTGTTACGCTTGTGTGTTAATTCCCAGGTACTCTGTTACTGTTAGTATGTTGCTAAGTCTTTGTGTCCGCATGCACAAATGCAACTGCAAGAAAATTTAAGACTAAATATATGAATGTCCGTGCCCACAGAAGTTTATGCGCATATATATGGGGAATGTTTGCGTACACGTGTGCCTATTTCAGTTAATGTCTTGTTTATGGTTTATGCTTAAGTGAATGTGTCACAGTGTTTGCATGAAGTATACATTAAATAACTCGCATTGCTATCACATTAATTTATTGATTTTTGCAAACAGCGCACCATGCAGGAAGATTTAGAAATGTAATCTTTGGTGCTTATCGCACTGAATGTGATCAATTTAGGCATGCGTATTGAAGTTAGTGACCTTGAAAGTTGAAGAAAGCTGAACAAAATTGAAAATGTAAAAACTAGTTTTTATGACCGTCATTTCAGCGCTGTAGTTTATATGGCTGTGAAAAATGTTCCCTGGTAGAAAGTAGGCAGTCTTGTCAAGGAAGATGTAAAACTGGAATCTCCAGGACAGTGGAACACGACGCCCCTTGCAAGGCCTACATCCATCTTAGAAACTCTGGTCTTGAAAACGAAGGTCATGCAGTCTTAAAAAATGGAGGTCACTTTACAGATGTTATGAAGAGGGAATGTGGAATAGTAAGGTCTTAACCCTTACACTGGTCCAATACCGTAACACATGTTACATGTTACATAGCCACTGGTCCAATACCGTCACACATGTTACATAGCCACTGGTCTAATACCGTCACACGCGTTACATGTTACATAGCCACTGGTCAATTAACCCTTACACTGGTCCAATACCGTAACACATGTTACATAGCCACTGGTCAATTAACCCGTACACTGGTCCAATACCGTAACACATGTTACATGTTACATAGCCACTGGTCAATTAACCCTTACACTGGTCCAATACCATCACACATGTTACATGTTACATAGCCACTGGTCAATTAACCCTTACACTGGTCCAATACTGTCACACATGTTACATGTTACATAGCCACGGGTCAATTAACCCTTACACTGGTCCAATACCGTAACACATGTTACATGTTACATAGCCACTGGTCAATTAACCCTTACACTGGTCCAATACCGTAACACATGTTACATGTTACATAGCCACTGGTGAATTAACAGAGAGAAAAATAAAGAAAAACGGTCATATAGGTTTTCGCATCCATGGGAGGTGATCGGTAATCGGAACGGACCAAACAGACTGAGCCAGTAGCACGACATGTGGTGACAACCAGGTTCAATCCTCACGTTTGGCGTCACGTCCGATTTATTTCCCATAGTCAACTTTGTGCGGACTCTCCTCTGTGTCCGAACACCCCTGTGTGCACACATGAACACGATAAAGAACCCAAGCAAGTTTCACAGCGAAAGTCTCAGGGCTTGGAAACAACAATACACGCATGCTGGAGAAGAAAAAAAAAGGGTAGCGCCGCGCCGTACGGTATTGCAGCTTGCTTTCCCCAATGAGAAAGCAGCCGGAAGTTCCATGAGGGCAATCTCACAGGACTGTATACGATCTGGTTCTTATCCTTATCCTTGTTTTCAGGTGTTGAAAGGGGCGGCGGTTCTTCAGATCGAGTGTCTGCAGCGTCGCTGTGAGGAGTTCTTGTGTCGCAGTCTGTCAGCACAGAACTGTATCTCGCGATGGAGGCTGGCACACTGGCACAGCTGTATGCACCTTCGTGACAGGGTATGGTGTTTGTGTGTGTGTGTGTGTGTGTGTTAGCGTGCATGCATGCGTGTGTGTGTGTGTCGGCACAGAACTGTATCTCGCGATGGAGGCTGGCACACTGGCACAGCTGTATGCGCCTTCGTGACAGGGTATGGTGTTTGAGTGTGTGTGTGTGTTAGCGTGCATGTGTATGTTAGCACACGTATGTGCGTGCGTTCGTGAGTGTCGGCTCACAATTGTATCTGACACTGGAGGCTGGCACACTGGTACAGCTGTAGGCACCTTCGGGACAGGGTATGGTGTTTGTGTGTGTTTGAGTGCATGCATGCGTATGTGTGTGTATGTGTATACTGTAGGCACTATCTCACACAGATGAAAGCTGGCGCACTGGCATCTTTGAGATAGGGTATGGTGTGTTGTTGTTGTCTGGGTGTGGTACTAGCATGTATGCTATAGCACTGTCCAGGACAAAGGAATTCCTATATATGTGCATGACTGCTTACATTGTTGAAAAAACCTGTTGTAATTGTTATGAATAATATTATAAATCCTCATGGTGCACTATAAAGTTTTTTAATTTTATTTTTTTACACTCCAGGCGTGGACGTACGTGATGGAGCACTTCATGGAGCTGAGCAAGACGGAGGAGTTCCTGGCCCTGGAGCCGGACGAGCTAATGAGCATGCTGAAGGACGACAACCTCCATGCCCCTGACGAGGAGTTCATCACTGACACTGCCGTCAAGTATGATAGTGTTTTTATTCAGTGTTGTTTTGTTGTTCGTCTCTCTTGGTTCTTTCTTCTCCTGTTGATAACCTCTGTATATTTACTGTTGATAACCTGTGTATATTTACTGTTGATAACCTGTGTATATTTACTGTTGATAACCTGTGTATATTTACTGTTGATAACCTGTGTATATTTACTGTTGATAACCTGTGTATATTTACTGTTGATAACCTCTGTATATTTACTGTTGATAACCTGTGTATATTTACTGTTGATAACCTCTGTATATTTACTGTTGATAACCTGTGTATATTTACTGTTGATAACCTGTGTATATTTACTGTTGATAACCTGTGTATATTTACTGTTGATAACCTGTGTATATTTACTGTTGATAACCTCTGTATATTTACTGTTGATAACCTGTGTATATTTACTGTTGATAACCTCTGTATATTTACTGTTGATAACCTGTGTATATTTACTGTTGATAACCTGTGTATATTTACTGTTGATAACCTCTGTATATTTACTGTTGATAACCTGTGTATATTTACTCCCATTGTAAGACTCCCTCCTTTTAAAGCACTCATTTTCTCACATTGTTGAAAGGCCTTTAATTAAGAGGGGGGTTCAGCTGTAGCAATTTCTCTGTTGTGTGCAGGTGGGTGCTACAAGACCCGGAGCAGCGATCCAAGCACCTGCCGGCCATCTTCCACAGCGTGCGTCTCAGTCTGGCGCGACCCCAGTTCCTCATGGACGTCGTACGCAAGAACGACATGCTCAAGGACTGCCCCGAGGTCCTACGCGCCATCGACAAGGCGAAGAACTTTCAGCTGCTTCCGTCACGCCGACACGACTTTTCGTCAGAGCTCATGTCGCCGCGGCGATGCTCTCGTCTGGAGGACATTCTGGTGGTGCTGTCTGGCGGAGAAACACCCAAGCCTCCGTACGTGCGGTCCAAGGATGTGTTCGCATACAGCTTCAACTCCAGGACGTGGTACCACCTGGCGCCGCTACCGCACGATCCCGGCATTGAGTTCGCTTCCTGTGTCCATGACAACGACATTTTCATCACGGGTGGTGGCATGCTGCAGACTTGCTTTTTCAGGTATGGGTGTTAGTGTTGCTCTGTTGTGAATGTCTTGTTTTCTTAACAATTTACGTTCTTCAGTGGAACCCCAATTTAAGACTTCCCTTTTTAAGCCTTTTTGAGTCACTTGAGAAAAAGTGACTCTATGTAATCGGTCAGTGTTAGTCTGTCCGGCCGGCCGTCCGGCCGGCCGTCCGGCCGGCCGTCTGGCCGGCCGTCCGTAGACACCACCTTAACGTTGGACTTTTCTCGGAAACTATCAAAGCGATCGGGCTCATATTTTGTTTAGTCGTGACCTCCAATGACCTCTACACTTAAACGATGGTTTCGTTGACCTTTGACCTTTTTCAAGGTCACAGGTCAGCGTCAAAGGAAAAATTAGACATTTTATATCTTTGACAAAGTTCATCGGATGTGATTGAAACTTTGTAGGATTATTCTTTACATCAAAGTATTTACATCTGTAGCCTTTTACGAACGTTATCAGAAAAACAAGGGAGATAACTAAGCCTTTTCTGTTCGGCAACACACAACTTAACGTTGGGCTTTTCTCGGAAACTATAAAAGTGACCGGGCTCAAATTTTATGTGAACGTGACTCATTGTGTTGTGAATAGCAATTTCTTCCTGTCCATCTGATGCCTCATATAATATTCAGAACTGCGAAAGTGACTCGATCGAGCGTTTGCTCTTCTTGTTAAGTTAGTTAAAGTTTATTCAGAAATAGTGTAATAATACAAATTTGCGGTCTTTTAATGTTAGAAATGTTCAAAACTGAGGATATAAATTGACAGCTGGTTGTACCAACCAGTGGATGTTGAATTTGACAGATGTTTTCCTATAGAATGCAATCATTAGTCTCCGAAAGCTTGACTGTTTTTTTTTTGAGAGGTAGGATTGGTTCTTGAAAGGATCGAGATTCCAGTTACCAGGGTGACATTTTCAAATACTGTGCATGTAACAACAAAAAAAGAATCGATAGAATGAATCATTGAGTAATGGTCAAGGGGGGACAATCTGCAGGAAGAACTATTACATTGTAAAATAGTTTGGGCTTGATTGTGTTGTTTGCAAAGAAAGAACGACATATTTTAAAAAGACCTCAAAACCTGAAACTAACACAAAGACCAAGGGGAGAAAAAGAAACCAAAACTACAAGTGCGTGCAGAAACAATCATTGTTGTTGTATATTTTTTATTTATGAACAGAGAGTGTGGTACAAGCTAGAATACTGATCTAAGGGAGAGAATCATGAGTGAGCCAAGTCTGCACCTCAGTGGAGATGTCTAGTACTATCCTGAATCAGTTGTTTGTGAAAATTAGAAACCTCTTTTGTGTTTATCTTCTAAATATGAAGTTTACAAAAATAAAGAAAAGAGTCGAGCTCCTCCCCTCTCCCTCCCCCCAGCAGAAGTACCAGTAGATTTCTTCAATAACCCTTCGCAAGAAAATTCTTAAACACTAAGCTGATTTTTTTGTATACGCAACAACCTTTTCTGTGTTTATTGTTTGCATTTATAACATTACTTGTTCAGGTATCGATCAAAGAAGAACAAGTGGACGCAGGTGCGAGCCAAGTTGAAGAAAGGACGGAGACGACACGCTATGGCCGCCTGTGGAAACAAGATCTACGCCATCGGAGGATTCAACTCGGAGCTGGAGGAAGGGGCAAGGGTCCAGAATTCTATCGAAGAGTATGAGCTGGACACAGGTTGGTTGAGCTGGAGGAAGGGGCAAGGGTCCAGAATTCTATCGAAGAGTATGAGCTGGACACAGGTTGGTTGAGCTGGAGGAAGGGGCAAGGGTCCAGAATTCTATTGAAGAGTATGAGCTGGACACAGGTTGGTTGAGCTGGAGGAAGGGGCAAGGGTCCAGAATTCTATCGAAGAGTATGAGCTGGACACAGGTTGGTTGAGCTGGAGGAAGGGGCAAGGGTCCAGAATTCTATCGAAGAGTATGAGCTGGACACAGGTTGGTTGAGCTGGAGGAAGGGGCAAGGGTCCAGAATTCTATCGAAGAGTATGAGCTGGACACAGGTTGGTTGAGATGGAGGAAGGGGCAAGGGTCCAGAATTCTATCGAAGAGTATGAGCTGGACACAGGTTGGTTGAGCTGGAGGAAGGGGCAAGGGTCCAGAATTCTATCGAAGAGTATGAGCTGGACACAGGTTGGTTGAGCTGGAGGAAGGGGCAAGGGTCCAGAATTCTATCGAAGAGTATGAGCTGGACACAGGTTGGTTGAGCTGGAGGAAGGGGCAAGGGTCCAGAATTCTATGGAAGAGTATGAGCTGGACACAGGTTGGTTGAGCTGGAGGAAGGGGCAAGGGTCCAGAATTCTATGGAAGAGTATGAGCTGGACACAGGTTGGTTGAGCTGGAGGAAGGGGCAAGGGTCCAGAATTCTATGGAAGAGTATGAGCTGGACACAGGTTGGTTGAGCTGGAGGAAGGGGCAAGGGTCCAGAATTCTATCGAAGAGTATGAGCTGGACACAGGTTGGTTGAGCTGGAGAAAGGGGCAAGGGTCCAGAATTCTATCGAAGAGTATGAGCTGGACACAGGTTGGTTGAGCTGGAGGAAGGGGCAAGGGTCCAGAATTCTATCGAAGAGTATGAGCTGGACACAGGTTGGTTGAGCTGGAGGAAGGGGCAAGGGTCCAGAATTCTATGGAAGAGTATGAGCTGGACACAGGTTGGTTGAGCTGGAGGAAGGGGCAAGGGTCCAGAATTCTATCGAAGAGTATGAGCTGGACACAGGTTGGTTGAGCTCGAGGAAGGGGCAAGGGTCCAGAATTCTATCGAAGAGTATGAGCTGGACACAGGTTGGTTGAGCTGGAGGAAGGGGCAAGGGTCCAGAATTCTATCGAAGAGTATGAGCTGGACACAGGTTGGTTGAGCTGGAGGAAGGGGCAAGGGTCCAGAATTCTATCGAAGAGTATGAGCTGGACACAGGTTGGTTGAGCTGGAGGAAGGGGCAAGGGTCCAGAATTCTATCGAAGAGTATGAGCTGGACACAGGTTGGTTGAGCTGGAGGAAGGGGCAAGGGTCCAGAATTCTATCGAAGAGTATGAGCTGGACACAGGTTGGTTGAGCTGGAGGAAGGGGCAAGGGTCCAGAATTCTATCGAAGAGTATGAGCTGGACACAGGTTGGTTGAAAGAGAGAAAACAAAGTAACTGTTGTTGTCTTGTTCTTTTAACATTTGGTCGAGGTTTGACTAAATGTTTTAACATAGACGGGGTTTCGAGACAAGGATGGTGTGTGTGTGTGTGTGTGTGTGTGTGTGTGTGTGTGTGTGTGTGTGTGTGTGTTTGTGTGAAGGGAAATTCTGAGAAAACTACTGGACCGATCTTCATGAAACTTCAAATGAGAGTTCCTGAGTATGATATTCCCAGATGCTTCTTTACATTTTATTGGTGTAATTGCAGTACTTTTTGAAGGGACTTGAGTGCAGAATTTAAGGAAAGAATATGAGATTGACACAAGCTGGTTAATTATCAGAGAGAAAAGTAATTGTTGTTGTGTTCTTTTTTTAATTTTTATTGGTGTAATATTTTAAGGGACTTGAGTGCAGAATTTAGGGAAAGAATGAGATTGACACAGGGTGGTTATCACTATCATAGAGAAAACAAAGTAATTGTTGTTGTTTTATTTTTTAATGGGTTAGCATTGTTGTTGTTTTTGAAGGAGCTTGAAGGCAGAATTGGAGGAAGATTGGTACAGGGGGTTCATCAGAAAGAAACTGTTATTTTTATTGGCTTGTCTGCATAAGTAATCAGTGAGTCTTAGGAATGAGCAGCGTTTGTCTGTAATAAGATAATTTGAGCAGATGATTTGTGTCTCATTTATATTACCTCAAAGGTGAGTCATATAAGCAGTTGCTATTCTTGTTGTTGTTTCTCTTTTGTGTTTAAAGGGTTGATCTTCTAATAAATTTCAAAGAGGCAAAATTCCATCATTCAGTTGAAGAATACGAACTTGACAAAGGCTAGTCAGCAGGCAAAACAAACAGAATTTTGCTTGTAAATTTGGACCATAATGATAGTTTTTGAAAGAATCATGCATTGTTTTGTAGTGTTTTGTTCACATTTTTTTGCATGAAAAAAGAGGGGTTATTTGTTTGGATTGAACGCGCACACACATGCACTCTTTTGTTGTCTCGGCTAGCCACGTTACTATGAGTTTTTGTCAGACTCTGACATCACATGGCTCATAGAATGAAATCGATACAGTAGTCTATCTCTGTGTCTTTGTGTTTTGAATGAAATTTTGTTTCTTCTTGTAACAGGAGAGTGGACAGAAATCGCTCAGCTTGTTCAGCCGGCCAGCTCTGTGTCTGCCACGGCTTTGGGCGACCGCATCTTCATCTATGGAGGAGAGAAGAGCGACCGCACCGACTCGTGCGTGGTGCAGTGCTACGACACGTCGCTCCGCACCGTCACTGTCATCGCCGCACTGCCCGTCAACTGTAAACTGTCGCGTGCAGTCATGTGTGACAATGACACCTACCTCATTCTCTTTGATGGAAAGGTGAGTTAGGTTGATTTTTAATTTTGTGTGTGTGTGTGTGTGTGTGTGTGTGTGTGTGTGTGTGTGTGTGTGTTCCTTCTCACAAAATAAAAACCCACCAGATTTACTCTGAAAGGCTTAATTCTCCCCTCTGATTTTGAGCAAAAATTAACTTTGAATGTCATTTTCCCAGAACACTAGAGAAGAGAGCTGTCATAGCAGCAAGCTTTAGGTAAAAGAAGCAAAAAGCTCAAGATCTTTGCAAACAGGTAAACAGCTTAGTTATTGGGCTTTAATAACCAGGCCGAACATTCTTGTTATGAATATTTCAAAGCCCATTATGTCGTGATCAATTCAGGCTTGAATTTTGTAAAATAATGCTTTCATGTACACAATTTCAGAAACAGCTGTTGAGGAATCCTTATCAGTGGAGTCTAATTTAGACTTTCCGTTTGTGTTATCAGAAATGAGATGTGGACTACTGCCAAAAGAAAAATGTCCATGTTTTCTTATCTTATAATTATTATGTATCCAAGTAAATGTTACCGAGAGCACTTTTTACTGTTTTTTAAAACTTATGTTTTGTCGTTTTCAGGTGATCAAGCACTCGCCAGACGAAAGCGCAACAAAAGTTGTGGGACACATCAAAAACTTTGACCGCGTACATTTCGGTCTGGTTCACCGTCGGGGGATTCTCTACGTCTTAGGTGGGCAGAAAGTGGGACCCGGCCCCAGTCGCGCTCTCTGCGACGCCATGATTAGGTTCGACACACGTAGCAACGTTGCCATGACGATACAAGATCGTGTTCCCACGCCCAGGCTTCTCGACAGCTGTGCCAAGATCACCATCGACAAGAAATTCCTTCAGAAGGAGAATGTTTGTGAAAATCCAAATTCGCCGACATGATTGTTGCTGTAATGCCAGATATACTATCACTCACTCAAAATCTAATTTCACCAAAATGATTGCTACAGTAATGCCAGATATACTGTTGGAATGGTATCGCTCCCTTGATCCTCAAAGTGCAGTGCTTGTGAACCCCTTAGAACCAGGGCTCCTGGAAGAGGCTCGAACTAAAGGGTTCTGGGACTCCCAGTGGAATTTCCCGGTCCTAACATCTGGAAAAGTTTTGGAAATTCTGTGAGACCCTCAAAAAAACAATTGTTTGTCATATCGGGTAGATTGACTCTGAAAGTCCATGAAACCAGATCCTGACCAAAACTGATCAAGCCTGCATTCTCTAGCAATTCCTTGCATCACATTTTGATGATTTGGTCTGGTTTGATTATAAACTACAATTTCTAGCTTCAGATTCTAAGCCTAAGATGAATGATAAGGCAGTCATTGTTCTACTGTAGTTCCCAGTGGTGTTAAGTGTCAAGAATGCCCTCAACATTTGGAGTGATTGGTGGGGGTTGGGGGGGGGAGAGAAGGTTGTAAGAGTGAAAGTAACATAGCTGAAAATGTGGCAACGGTTTCCGTGATGCGTTAATTGATAGCAGTGCCGGGCGGGGATGTAGCTCAGTCGGTAGCGCGCTGGGTTTGTATTCAGTTAGCCGCTGTCAGCATGAGTTCGTCCCCACGTTCGGCGAGAGATTTATTTCTCAAGAGTCAACTTTGTGTGCAGACTCTCCTCGGTGTCCGAACACCCCCGTGTGTACACGCAAGCACAAGACCAAGTGCGCACGAAAAAGATCCTGTAATCCATGTCAGAGTTCGGTGGGTTATAGAAACACGAAAATACCCAGCATGCTTCATCCGAAAACGGCGTATGGCTGCCTAAATGGCGGGGTAACAAACGGTCATACACGTAAAATTCCACTCGTGCAAAAAACACGAGTGTACGGGGGAGTTTCAGCCCACAAACGCAGAAGAAGAAGAAGATAGCAGTGCCAAACCATCAGGAATATTTTTCCCCTTGTCTGGTTTTCGTTTCAAAGACTGATTGAGTTGTGTCAAGGCAAGCCAAAGGAGTTAAAAATATTCCAGAAAAAACATATATGGGTTCTTGAACAGTTAAATAAAATAAACACAATCAAAAGGGAGGGAAGAAATGCAAACTGTTTAAGTTGTATATATATACACAAAATACAATGAAGTGTGTGCCAAGTACAGTGTTGTGCCATAAATACCAGTCATAAGGAAGAATTTGTAGAAGAAGAGGTCAATTTGCAAATATTTTCCTGCCCGCGTGCAGTGCCACAGCTATGCATGTGTGATACAGACCTGTCTAGGGGTACCACACTCTCTGTGGTTACTATGGTAAACTCTCTGTGGTTACTATGGTAAACTCTCTGTGGTTACTATGGTAAATAGTCATCAGCAAGGTGTTCCAGAAAATGTCCAAGAAAAGCGTTTTTTTTCGTTTTTTCTTTTATCTAATCAGACTCATCTTGAGTATTTTTCTCACTCTCAGTCTCAGTCACCTGGTCTCAGCACAGGTATTTGTAAGTCCAATAACAAAAAAACCCATAGTTATATAGTTGATTTAGTAACATACATTTCTGGACACTTGTGTGTAAGTGTATGTCATGAGTTGAATGTGCTATGAAGAAGAGATAGAGTCAGGGGCCTAGACTTTAGACATTTCACTAGCTATTTTGCAAAGCACCACAGATGTATCCCGGCTTTTACAGGGTGCCTCGTTTCTCAGCAGTGAGAAATTGCGAGTGAAGCGAGTGAAGCTAGGAAGTACCCTTCATTGGGGAACGCTCGCCGCGAGGAACGCTATAGGACGAGGTGCTTGCTGTGTGAGAAAACCTTGCGGCTTTACACACGCAGTGCCTTGTTTCTTAGCAGTGAGAATTGGCGAGTGAAGCTAGGAAGTACCGTTCATTGGGTGCTTGCTATGTGAGAAAACCTAGCTGCGACACAGTGTCTGCCATTAAATTCTTACCTGTCCAGTACATAATTGTTTCATAGACACCCTTGCTGTCTTGCAATGGGAGGTGTTAGATCTAAAGTAACTCTGGATATATGAGCCTGTGTCATTACGGTATAAATGCTCTTGACAAGCAATGAAGCAGCTATGTTTGAAATGTCCCACTTTGAAAGCGTCTGATTTTGCAATTTCTGCGCATTCGCATTTGTATGAATTTTTCCAAGACTTTCCAATTGATAAAAACTGATGAAATTAGGGCTACTTTCTCTTAGAAGGGTTTACTTTAAGAAGGTGTTGTGCCTTTAGTGTCTTGCTGATTTCCTAAAGAGAAAATATTGTTGAAAGATATATATATAGGCATCTTCTTGCTGACTACGTTTTGTCACAGGCTCATGCATGTATGCTATTGTCATGCAAAAGCATAGACATATATTATGGTGATTTACAACATGTTTTTCAGGGGAGTGAAGATGTTATAAGCAAATGACATGACAGGGTGGTTGGTTATTTTTCTGTAAATGTATACGTATGCTTTTAAACTTACATGACTTCTATGTGTGTGTGTGTGTATTTACTGTGTTGTTGAAAGATGTGAAATGTTCATGCGCTTACCTGGTACTTGACTTACTCTCCACAAGAATGAATTCCACAATCTCATAAACTATTACAACCTGTTTTTTGCTCTGTGAAGTCATAAACTACAGAGGTAATAAAACAGTCATTTGTTTGCTTTGTAATCAGAGTACGTACATTTTTGAGACAATTGTGCAAGTGTAGCTTTCATGATTTTTGCTTCTGGATGCAGTAGAGAGGAAGCAAGGAAAGAATACATATTGAAATCAAATTGAAACAAGTCGCGTAAGGCGAAAATACAATATTTAGTCAAGTAGCTGTCGAACTCAGAGAATGAAACTGAACGCAATGCCATTTTACTCGTAGCATCGTCAGTCCACCGCTCATGGCAAAGGCAGTGAAATTGACAAGAAGAGCGGGGTAGTAGTTGCGCTAAGAAGGATAGCACGCTTTTCTGTACCTCTCTTTGTTTTAACTTTCTGAGCGTGTTTTTAATCCAAACATATCATATCTATATGTTTTTGGAATCAGGAACCGACAAGGAATAAGATGAAAGTGTTTTTAAATTGATTTGGACAATTTAATTTTGATCATAATTTTTATATATTTAATTTTCAGAGCTTGTTTTTAATCCGAATATAACATATTTATATGTTTTTGGAATCAGCAAATGATGGAGAATAAGATAAACGTAAATTTGGATCGTTTTATAAATTTTTATTTTTTTTTACAATTTTCAGATTTTTAATGACCAAAGTCATCAATTAATTTTTAAGCCACCAAGCTGAAATGCAATACCGAACCCCGGGCTTCGTCGAAGATTACTTGACCAAAATTTCAACCAATTTGGTTGAAAAATGAGGGCGTGACAGTGCCGCCTCAACTTTCACGAAAAGCCGGATATGACGTCATCAAAGACATTTATCAAAAAAATGAAAAAAACGTATGGGGATTTCATACCCAGGAACTCTCATGTCAAATTTCATAAAGATCGGTCCAGTAGTTTAGTCTGAATCGCTCTACACACACACACACACACACGCACACACGCACACACGCACATACACCACGACCCTCGTTTCGATTCCCCCTCGATGTTAAAATATTTAGTCAAAACTTGACTAAATATAAAAAGAGGTATGTAAAAATTAATTATTTTGCATAAATTGTTCTGGTTTTGTGAATTATGGTCAATTGCTTGTTACTTAATAGCTTGGTCAGTTTGATGACAGGAACAACTCTGGAGGCATTATTGACGAAAGCAATTACACAGAATACTTACAACATGTTTGATTGTTGAACATTGTGAAATTGACATTGCTTTGATGTTTTGTATAAAAAATTATGAATAATTACTGCATTCTCCATTTCTATAGCATTCCAGAAATATGTCTTCCATCAACAGATACAGTGTCCATACTTAAGAAATTCCGTTGGCAATTTGTTAGTCATTTGTACATACTTTTAGCTATTCTATACGCTATCGCTTAAATGTTGTGAATAATTTATCTGGGTATATGTTTTATGTTTGTTCTTAGCTTTCTTTTTGGGTGATTTTTGTGGAAACAAAAATGATGAGTTTTGATTATTTATCATTGCTCCATCATTTTTAAAACAGACCTTTGATTTCTTTAGCGTTGTGGCAAATGAATGATCTTGTAGTTAAGATTGGGACGAAAGGTTGGGACGAAAGGTTGGGATGAAAGGTTGGAGGATTAGGTTCTTGCCAGTCTTAGATTCACTGTTTTGGGTTTTAAAGATATGAATGCTCTTAATTTTGGTTGTCTGAATAAACATAAAATGTTAAATTAAGATATAACCGCTAACAGAGACAATGAATCAGTTTGACTGCTCAGGGTTAGAACAGGAGGCAGATTTCCGTTTCATTAGCAATGTCGCCAGTGACTTGAGGAATGAAAAAGCAAGAAAGGTAGTTATGAACGTTTCATTGCTGCCCCCCGCGGGTTAGGGGGGAGTCCCATATTGGTTGGAACGAGAAAGAATTTACCCGATGCTAACCAGCATGTCGTAAGAGGCGACTAACAGGTTCTGTTTCTCCTTTTACCCTTGTTAAGTGGTTCTTGTATAGAATATAGTCAATGTTTGTAAAGATTTTAGTCAAGCAGTATGTAAGAAATGTTACGTCCTTTGTACTGGAAACTTGCATTCTCCCAGTAAGGTCATATATTGTACTACGTTGCAAGCCCCTGGAGCAATTTTTTGATTAGTGCTTTTGTGAACAAGAAACACTTAACAAGTGGCTCTATCCCATCTCCCCCCTTTCCCCTATCCCATCTCCCCCCTTCCCCCGTCGCGATATAACCTTGAATGGTTGAAAACGACGTTAAACACCAAATAAAGAAAGAAAGAATGAACGTTTCATTGTAGATAAAACAAAACATCCGCAAGTGTGTTGACGTAATGGTCTTTATCAGACAACCAAATCATGATGAGATTTATAGGGGACAGACAACCAAATCATGATGAGACAAATAAGTTTTGTGTTGTGTTTGTTTTCGCCGCTGACCTACTATTTTGTACTTCGCTTTGCTTCTACTTCTGCGCAGCTTTTCATATAATTATGCAAGTGCAACTTTTGTGAGGGAATCAGCCAGCAGCACTCTAATTTGAAGCGTGGCTTGCAAAGGTACACCTGCACAATCAACAGGTACTTGAGTTTCTGACGTGTTCTAAACACCAAAACTGACTGATTTGGACTAGTCTGGACAGCGTTTTGACTTGGAAGAACATGCACAAGTTGACATAAACTCTTGACATCGTAGAAGAGCTAGTATGTGCATATATACTTCTTTGCTGTGATTTTCATTTCTACCCAAAACTCAGCAGGCCTGTTTCACTTTTGCATTCCATTTTATGTTTGAACATTTTTTAATGTGCCATTCCATCCAAACCCAGAATCATTTAATTGTGATAATTAATTACAGTATACTGTATTAATTATGAAGTTGTTGAACACTTTTTGAAACTGTTTTATACTTATGCATTCAAAACTGCTATGCTGCAATGGAAGTGATAAGAGCTTGCTCGAAAACTTTTAGCTGCTTTTATTTGTATGTCAGGTCTGTTTGTCTGTTGGTGTGTGTGTGTGTGTGTGTGTGTGTGTGTGTGTGTGTATTTGCATGTGTGTGTGTTGTGTGTGTGTGTCTGTCTGTCTGTCTGTCTGTCTGTCTGCCTGTTTGTTATATGCAAAGAACTCATGCCAAATGCAAATGTCCTGACCCAGAAAGAGCTCAGTTCTCAAATGTTACTGCAACATTAAGACACATTCCTGCAGAACTGCAGGTTATATATTTGGAATTATTTTGAATGCTTGAATAGCTTGTGAATTTTTTCTTCTGTTTATTAAATGCATGTTCATTTTTGTGTGTGGCTGAATTAGCTATCACGTCATGACATGTTCTTGAATAAGATTTTGTTTTCAATTTTTATTTCCTTCACCCATTGTTAATTCTGTTCAACCAGTTGCGTGATGTGATGATCAATATTGATTGATTTGCACAGTTGGTGGTCAAATGATTACTTCTTGATTTGATTACAGGGTTTTGGTGACTTTTTATGTTTGCCGGTTAGATGTGTGTGTTAATTAATGTCTGTGTGCTTTTCTCTCCTGTTTTATATGTATTTCCACAGAATTTGATGGGTTTTAAAAAAATACGCTGACAATGATTGCAAACTAGCATTTTTTTTAATGTTTAAAAAAAATTTCATCTGTGTTTGGATATTGCCCACCTCAAAAGAACACCGTTGAGCCAAAACACAACTGCAGTACTGCCAAATGAGTCCAATGATCAAACTGCGTAATGTTTAAAGTCTTCCAGGTTTGCTTTCAAAGCACAGTCGAACCTGTCTGTGACAAGCACCAAAGTGACCGACCAAATTTGGTCGTTAGAGACAGGTGGTCGCTAAAGCCTGTCCTTAACTGGACAAAGTCCGACTACACGAAGTATACTGGCCACACGGAGCTACAGCACTGAATTTTCGATAAAAGAGACTTGGCGAAGCTGGCCACACGGAGCTACAGCACTGAGTTTTCGATGAAAGAGACTTCGCGAAGGCGACTTTGGGCTCAATTAGGGACCACCTTATAGAAAGGTTGCTAACAGGACATGGAAGAAAATCCACTGTGATCCTTGGGAGTGGTGGATGTGGGTAGATGGTGGCTTTTGAGAAATGGTTGCAATGGCAGGTTGGACTGTGTTGCCAAAGAAGCCAAATAATCATGCTGTAGTGTTAGAAGTCATTTTGATTTTAAGAGCACACTCCTTCTCGTGATCAAAGTTCTGCTGACCATCTCAGATCTTTAACACGCGATACGACCATCCCTCCACCTGGTCACATACCAAAAATGAACAGCCTGTGTGCGCTCTGTGTACAGTGATAGTTTTTTTTATTAATCAATTTCGTAAATGCAACCAATGGCCTTTTTAAGAATTAGATTCTTGAACAATATCCACTGTACACTGAGAGCACCCATCCCGTTCATTGTTGGTATGTGACCAAGTGGAGGGATGGCCTTATCCCATGTACAAGTCTGACTAGATCTGAGACGGTGAGCAGTTCTATTTACACGAGAACAAAATCTTGTTTTAACTAAGTTGAATTGTGAAAAAAAATTGATTTCAAAATTGAAGGAGGTATTTCACACTCTTTGGATATGCATCAAGTCTTTTTCCTGTCAAAGCTGCGTTTTAATGTTAACTTCGCTGTCATAGCATCTGATAGATGTTCTTCATTGTTCTGTGTGATAGTTGATCATTCACCATTTTCATGACAACGATTCATTCTTGTTGTTTAGTGCTTGTCAGAGTAAAACGTATTTCACAGAACTGAACTTCAGTTGCAACCTTTGTGGAATGCTTGAAAACACCTTTCTGTTTGTGTGTGTGTGTGTGTGTGTGTGTGTGTGTGTGTGTGTGTGTGTGTGTGTGTGTGTGTGTGTGTGTGTAAGTAAAGATAATTCTTTATTTACAAGAGTAATGGTATTATAGCAAAAAAATTTGCTTTTATACAACCAGCCCTCGCCTTAACAGGGATTACACTGGCTCATACAAGAAAAATACACACACACACACACACACACACACACACACACCCTCACACACACACACACGCACACACACACACACACACACACACACACACACACACACACACACACACACACAAAACAGCATATCAAAATGTCTTCAACACATGAATTAAGGTTAGTATTTGTGTCAGTCACAGAGTGTGAACTATAACGAAGACAAGAAAATAAGCACAGGTAGCAAACGTTGCCACACTCACAGTGTCCTCATTTGTAATCGATACAAGTTACGGGCTTAACGTTGACGGTCGTCCCATATTCTAAAGCCAACGAATAAAGTGAAGCGCTTCGGGTATAATATCCAAAAGGGAAACGCAAACACATGAATGGTGTTCTGCCTACCCTACTTTCAGTTCAGTTCTGCTGATCACAATACCAACAATTCTGCTTCAGTGTCGCCAGGTTTGTTGTATTCGCTGTTTTGTCGCGGTGTATGTCGTCTGTGGGCTTTGACAGGTAGGCCTATGTCTCTCTAGTAATTTCTGCATTTGCGAGGTTGTTTTTGATGAAATTTGCGGTCACCTATAGTTACATACTTACGTTAGATCAAAATGAATGTTTATATGAAAGATATGGTGATATATTTCGTCCAGTGTCATGCAGTTGTTATATTTTAGGAGGATATATTGATAGGGGGTCATTTATGTGCAGACCCAGAGACGACCGGTAGCCATGTTCCACCCCCGTGTCACCACAATGGCACGTAAATGACCTCGGTCATTCTGTCATAAGTGCAGATTGCTGATACCACCTAAACACGCATACACTTGTCTATCTCGTCCAAAGCCATGAGGGCGTAAAACTCGAATCATATAACCCATATGTTGTCCTTAAAGAGGCAAAGGACATGAAGCATTCTCTCTTTCCAGGGGGTCATTAGATAGCGCTTTACGCGACTTGATTTTGTTTGTTTGTTTGTTTGTTTGTTTAACGCCCAGCCGACCACGAAGGGCCATATCAGGGCGGTGCTGCTTTGACATATAACGTGCGCCACACAAAAGACATAATATAAGTCGCAGCACAGGCTTCATGTCTCACCCAGTCACATTATTCTGACACCGGACCAACCAGTCCTAGCACTAACCCCATAATGCCAGACGCCAGGCGGAGCAGCCACTAGATTGCCAATTTTAAAGTCTTAGGTATGAACCGGCCGGGGTTCGAACCCACGACCTCCCGATCACGGGGCGGACGCCTTACCACTAGGCCAACCGTGCCGGTGCGACTTGATTGTGATTGTTCAGTAGTCCCAATGGCATACAATTATAACGATCATAGTCGCAAAAGAACCAAAATGCAACCACCATCAGCCATAAGACCCCTTGACCCAATGGCACTCTTGACCCTATGACACTCTTGACCCTATGGCACTCTTGACCCTATGGCACTCTTGACCCTATGGCACTCTTGACCCTATGGCACTCTTGACCCTATGGCACTCTTGACCCTATGGCACTATTGACCCTTTGGCACTCTTGACCATATGGCACTAGCGTAAACAAATGCTTAGCTTCTTTATCGAACAGCTGACATCCTTTTGATGGCCTGTTGACAACAAGGTCGTTACAGGACGCTTCGTTATCGAACGAACCCTTCAATCAACAGCTCTGAGAACCGAAACTAGTGCAGTTCGCTGAAGCCTACTGTGCATCAGTTTTCGATTCGTATTGTCATGTGTGCTGGCAATAACGTGACGGGCGCAGCCATTCCTCTATTGTCTAGAGTAAGAAGAATGCATGTAGGACTGCTTCTGCACGAGTTTTTGTTTGTTTCAATTATTATTTTTCAGTGGCTAACATATCACATCATTAGGGAATATTGCGGCAATGCAAATTGTAGCACAACGGACGATTTGTTCTCGCTATTTCGGTTCAGTGTTGTCCGTAATGTTATATTTTGTACTACGCTCGCGTGGTAGTATAATTCAGGCTTTTGCTTTCAGAAAATGAAGTCATAAAGATGATCTTTGACGGTTTACAAAAAAGAGAGTCAAAAAACATCTTAGATAAGAACGTCAATACCAGGAACTACGGCAACCAGAACCGACCAGCGACTGCACAACGACATGAACAGATTCGGGTCTCTGGAAGGATTGAGAACTTAATGACGGAACAGCTCGGCCAGAGGTGACAACACAGATGACAAAATCAAACATCGAACACTGAAGATCACCAGAAAGAAAGTTGGCGATACAATCGTACAGTGGTACGTGTGATGAACGGGCGCTATTGGAACCAACCAACCATAAATGTCCCTATATTGCAGGTGGCCTGTCACGACAGGTATTTTTTGTTCACGATAAAAGACAAAAGAACAACATAAGGTGTCCTTTCAAGGGTGGTGTCCTCTCATCAGAGGGGCCTCACATTACTGGTACCACTGTACCACTGTACCACTGTACCACAACGACGACAACAACAACATCAACGACATCAACAAGTTGAGAAGGATGGAGTGTTGTTTGTGGCAGGACTGTGGCCTGGGTGATGAAACAGTTCGTGCAATGGTGACCACGTTCTGTCAACACTGCAAGTTGCAAGACGGACCGATGGGGGTAAGTTTGCTATGGTGGTTACAGTTAGGCTAAACAAACAAAACAAATTTGGATTAGGGTATTAGGGTAACCCGACCGACCCTATTTTTTCCCGCCGACCTTAACACTTTTGTTTTCATTTCTCATAAAAAAAAACCACCAAACGTTTGGCACATTTTGCGAACCATACCGAGACTAAGGGAAGTAACCTCCTTTAAAATCGAAAAAAAGCCAACCTACCGACCCTATCTTTTTTGGTCAAGTTACCCTAAAACAACATATATTTTTGTTTGGCCTTATGCGTAGTGCTGAGCTGCACTATTGCAAGAAGATTATTGCTCCTCGGAGCCATTAATACCCGTGAAATCTTAACTATGATCATGATGGTGGCGGTGATGGTTGTGATGATCATGGTGATGACGATGACGATGATGAACTTGACGACGACAACGACGAGGACAACGACGATGACGATGACGACTGCGGCAGCGATGATGACGGTGATGCTGACGACAAAGACTGCCTACGATGACGGTGATGATGATGATTGGGCCGATATACTACTGCCACTGTACGTTGTAGGTGATGAAAGGAATCAATTTAAGTCAGTAACTGTTTATTAAAGAACCGGCCTAAATAACAATCTACTTGCGTATCCATTTGACAGTTTAGCGGTAGCAACTTTTTCGAGGGAATAGTTATTAATCGTAAGGAGTAGTCATTATTTTGAGGGAGCAGTCATTATTTGCAAAGCTGTGTCGGCTAAAGTCGTACAACAGTAACATAATTATGTTCATGAAATATTATTTGAGATACATAAACCAATGAAAAAAATGTAGGCTAAATGAAGTTAAACACACAGATGCCCCTTTTCTAATGTTCAAGGGACGTAATTATCCGTCTTACTATTGACAGAGCGAGCGAGTTAAATGAGGTCGATAAACTTTTTTCAGTTTTACCGAAGCTATAACCACAGCGATAACGAAGGGAGATAATTCTATAAATACTGTACATTTTCTCTCGCCAGAGTTACCAGACTGATCTGCGACCAAAACCGGAAGATGTAACAACTCAACGCTTTTCCGACAGTTACATGAACCACGTGATTCGCATAAGAATGAAACGGAATCCCCATTCAGGCTTCATTCTCAAGCTGGCACCACCATGCATGCAGGTAACACAAATCATTCGATCTGACCACTAGGTTGACCACTAGGTTGACCACTAGGTTGACCCTAGGTTGACCTCTAGGTTGACCCTAGGTTCAAATACCGATTATGGCTGATTGAATAATTGTTGATAAAGGTAGCAGATGGATAGAAGGCTGCCGAAATTCGTTGTTCAGTCGTCATTGTAAACTTTATTTAACTATCAATTACTTATCATTACTAATTCATTACTGACCACTAAATGATAGTTAATTGATAATCAACTAATTTCTGTTCATTTTATTTAAAAATATGAAGTAGCTTTAACATGCTAAAAATTAGTGTGGCTTATCGACACTTAACTTGTTGAGTTTTAGTGAACGGTTTGAAAGTTCAATAAGCCTCTTCTACGAGCGAATGGCAGAGGAAAGATTAACTCTCCGGTTGATCAAGAACAAGAGTACGGTATTAACTTAATCGTGTTTAGTTCTTGAAAAGTAACGAATTATTTAAATGTGAGTGAATAATTTGGCTGCCATCGACCCATCCTGAACTCAGGTCAAAATGAGTTCGGCTCATTCTCTCCCTGACAGGATGCCTTGAGTTTTTTTTTATACATATTTAGAGCTTTTTGTAATGTATTATTGATATAAGCAGATTCGCGATCGTCGATAATGATTTTTCATGGTGTTTTGTAATTTTTAAATTACAAAGGAATTGATATGTAAAACAGTTTCAAGCGAGCTATCTTTCGCGGGTATTTACTGTGCAAACAACTCTAAATATGGCAAAAGTGTCACGTGATAATCAACCGTTTGGTTTTGGCGTTCACTTGAGCAGACGATTTTTTCTGTAACCAGTTGACAGTGATGAAATCATATATTACGGTCTCCTTCCGGCAGCAGTCCCAAAATTTGACTTGTTTTGACCTTAGAACGATGTCTTTATCATAACTGTGAAGAACTGTCATAAAGTGGTTTGCATGTGAAATAAATGAACTTACTTTCATATGTACGTGTTCTGCCCTATTGCACTGTCTCTACCCTTTTCACACCAAACACTTCAACAACAGAATTTGGGAGGATACAGGCTCATTATTTTCTCAACCAAAAACAACATACTTCTTCACTTCAAATACATCAATACGAATCAACTTTTCGACACACAGTTCGCACAATCTTTTAGCTTTCACTCACTGCCTGTAAATACATATTATACTTTCTCAAATATAGATTAACGCACACAAGAAGGTACTGACAGACACTCACGAGTTCGAATCACGGCTCACTGCATGTCGCCAGTTTCACTTCCTTGTGTCGCTGAATCCTCGTAGAATAATGAATTCCCAAAAACTCTCACTGTAGATGCCAACACACACCTTTCACGTTTCTCCCCGAGAAACCCTTCCGCCATTAGCGAAAGCAACCGTCGTCAGCTACGACCGGTAACGATGAAGACTCCTTCGTCTAGTCATCCTGCGCCGATGTGGTCCCTTGCTCGCCACCATCGTCCCGCGCTCTTCCGTGTAAGGTCCCTCCCTTGTACACGCCATGGAAAACCCTCATGGAAACTCCTAAAGAATTTAACCAAGTCTTAATACAACATTCTCTAAAACCATCTCTTCTTCCAAACGTTCATGTACCAACTCATACATTCTCGTTCATTCTACGTTCACATTCCGTCCACATTCAATATCCAAACTAATACTTAATCTATGAATAACACTACCATACAAAGCATCACCGTCTTAAACATAACATAAATGCGTAACATTTATGTTCAAGAAATTCCCCATGAAAAACCGTGATACAATTACATCAAGAATTCTCTCAAAGCTTCACACTAAGATTTAGTGCCTTTTGTATACACTAACCTTTACACTCCAGCTATGTATTCCAACGTCACTAATATACAACATACTAAATCATTTACCTTAAGAGACCCGTCTCTTGAAAGAGTACTTGTTCCCAGAACAAGACCGACACGCGCCGACAACCTTCCCGGTTGAAAATCTCGAACGCTGTGACGTTATTTACCCCAGACCAGCTACAGTTCTCATAAACACAACTCATGTCAAACTAAAGCCAGTTTTGCGTGGAACGCACAAAACACGTGAATAACGCTCTCCAGTCTCTACGCCTCGCGCTACAACATTTAGGGAGGTTAAAATCACGACGTTGTTCACATCACAATTATGCTACTCACATCTTTGTGACAAGAACAGAACGGAGATCACTGTCGAAGTCGGCCAATCTGCAATCATTTTTGTCTCGCGAACACTGATCTCAAATTTAGATCAGTGCTCGCGAAAACCATATGGGAGATAACTCTGTATTTTTGTTTTGATAGATTCGCGGAGGACTGTAGCGTCCGGTCAGGGAGAGAATGAGCCGAACTCATTTTGACCTGAGTTCAGGATGGCCATCGACCATGCAATTCGAGAAAAACAGTTTTATACATGTGTTTTATTCAAAAACAATTCTGCAGAATACTTACTGTGAGGTGTTACATTTTCTTCTGTCTGCTGTAGTGTCCGGGGTTAACGCTACAAGCTCCTGTGGAAAGGGGAGAGAATGAGTTCCGTGCTCTCCGCCGTTTCCAACAGATCGTGGACGGTTGTGTCCCTTTACCACTGTTCTATGACAAGGCCTCTCTCACTTGTAAGAAGGGATGAATAGGGTTTGGATTCGTACACACTTACCAAGACATTGACACATACACATCATGGTGCAGACAGTACAGACAGGTAGACAGACAGAAAGACAGACAAACTCAGTCGACAGACAGACTGACGAACCCCACGCACGCTCACACTCACAAACTCGCATAGCCTCCGAGAGAGAGAGAGAGAGACAGAGAGAGAGAGAGAGAGAGAGAGAGAGAGAGAGAGAGAGAGAGAGAGAGAGAGAGAGAGGGGAGAGAGAGAGAGAGAGAGAGAGAGAGAGAGAGAGAGAGAGAGAGAGAGAGAGAGAGAGAGAGAGAGAGAGAGAGAGAGAGAGAGAGAGAGAGAGAGAGAGAGAGAGAGAGAGAGAACACTAGCACAGTCGCAGCGCACCCACAAACATTAGGTAGATGTACTTGAACGAAAAATATGTCTTTAAATAATCTACGGACACGTTTCAGATGATCTCATCAAATATTCTTCTATGTTTTAGTGTGCACCAAGGAATTGTCAGGTTTCCGGTCTTTGACAGAAGAGATTCTCAAGGGAGGTAACAGCGAGTCTGGTGCAAGGACATTCGGCAGAACTCTATCAGAAATCCACTCAGCCACGCATGTGTTGAACGTAGGCCACGATGGAATGCAACAACTTCTTGAGGACATTCCGTGAGTCTTAGTGTGGTATTTCTTTGAATTCTTTGAAAACTGGGACGGAAAGGTAAAAACAAAAACAAAGCTACAAATAAAAAATCCGCAGAAAAAAAGATTACATATTATGTATAAAACTTACCTGCATAAAAAAATATTCATATACATTTATATCACTGTATCTGTTTAAGCCACCAGAACATTAGCAGGAAAATTAAAAACAGCAAGAACAACAAGTAAAGAAAGAAAAAGACCCACCCAGAGGGCTTGTGTGTATAGCCTTGCATACATAGGGGAAATAAGCCTATATTCTCGTCTATCCTGTTTTCCGTCAATCACACTGTCATTCGGAAGTAAGCCAATGACCGTGCTTTTTGTCTTCAACAGTACTCTTGATTCCATGGTCAGTCTCATCCGGGTCTTTCACTACGAAAGACCATTTGACCCTCGTGATCCCGGAAAGAGATGTGCCCCGGAAGTCAATCCACTCCTTCGTGACCTTTACGACGACGTCAATGTCATGGCAACGGTGAAGAAGGTCAAGAACAATTTTGTCAAGGTCAAGGAATGTCTTATCCATGGTGACCTTCACATAGATTCGGTCATTGTCAAGGACGGCAAATTCAAGGTAGAAACCCGAAAGATGTTCAGTGCAGAGGTTTTTTCTTCCCTTATTTTCTTTTCTGTCTTTCTCTCTTCCTTTCTTTTTTTGTACCGTTGATGAAATGACTGTCCCATCTGTCCTTTGTTGCAGACCATAGTTAATAGGCAATGCCTTACACAAGATCTGTTAACGGGACGTACACTGCACCTTACGAGCAATAGCATGCGTACGTTTACCTGTATAAATAACGACAACAATATTATCCCTTACATGAAGACACAAACGAAACTATATTTTCTTAAACGTTGAGATAGACAATTTTAATGAACAGATGAATAATAAATAATAATACATAATAGATGAATAATAAATAATAATACATAATAGATGAATAATAAATAATAATACATAATAGATGACTAATAAATAATAATACATAATAGATGAATAATAAATAATAATACATAATAGATGAACAATAAATAATAATACATAATAGATGAATAATAAATAATAATACATAATAGATCATTTTGTGCACTTGGAAGACCGCTGGATGGAAGAATGTATGAATGTAACGTATTGTGTTGTCAATAACAAACGTTCCAAAAACTTACCTTTCTTGATTTTTGATTTTGAAAAAATAGATAATTACACCCCCGGTATAGGGGTGTGTTTGGGATTCGCTCCATGTGTGTGTTTGTTTGTTTGTGTTCGCATATAGATCTCAAGAATGAACGGACCGATCGTCACCAAACTTGGTCAACAGGTTCTATACATTCCTGAGACGGTCCTTACAAAAATTGGGACCAGTCAAACACACGGTTAGGGAGTTATTGTTTGGTGTGTATAGGATTCGGTCGATGTGTTTGTTTGTTTGTTTGTGTTCGCATATAGATCTCAAGAATGAACGGACCGATCGTCACCAAACTTGGTGAACAGGTTCTATACATTCCTGAGACGGTCCTTACAAAAATTGGGACCAGTCAAACACACGGTTAGGGAGTTATTGGTGTGTATAGGATTCTACAAGGACTTATAGAGGGACATACCTTCTCAGTTGGTGGCAGTGAGAATGGTAAGGACGGGGGTGTTTTTCCTACCTCGGAGGAATTTCTTGTTATTTTCTATCTCTTAAGTTGTTGTGACGATGGTATACACGCATTTTGTGTCTAATGTACATTTTGTACATCTGTCCTTGTCTCGTTGTTGTTGTTAAGATGGTGGACTTGGAGTTTGCACGCGTAGGTCCGTGCGCCTACGACATGGGTCTTCTCCTAGCAACGTTCTTACTGCTGTACTACCACCATAAGCACGTGCCACACTCTCTCGACAATGAGGTCAAGGCTGCAACAAGTTTTCAAGGTCACTGTGATACGAAAAACCATTCGCTTCAAAGCAGCCGACTTCTTGGCAAGAATGGAGAGGGAGAAAAGCTTAGTTATGGAGTTTCTGGAAATGTGGAAGACGAAAGTGGAAGGGAAGTGGAAGATGAGAAGGCTGGAAGGCCTGTGGAAGGGTTGCTCTGTGCTGACAGGGAGAAGGAGAAAGAGAAGGAGAATGAACGAGCGCAGGCTGTTGCGAACATGTGCGCGTCGGTGGGTGAGTATACAAACCACCACTACCACCACCAACACCTCCGCCACCAACAATAACAATAACAACAACAACAACAACAACAACAACAACAGCAACAACAGCAACAGCAACAACCACCCCCAAAAGTCATATGTAATTTAAGAATACTTTTGTAAGTCTCTGCCATTACTATCTTAGAATGTGTGAAGTTTTACAGGGGGTTCTCCTTTGAAACATTAACGGGGTTTTGCAAAAAGACTATTTGGCAATCCGTTTAGAATAACAAGAAATGCACACTAGAAACTCCTGACGCATGTTTATGACACATTTAAAAAAAAGTTCAATATAACAGGCGGTTAATCATAAAATAGACATGAACAATAAAAGATATACAAGTTCAAATTGATCCATTTTGATTCTATTTCAGTGGAGGAATATGTTAGTCACATCAGAGAAAGGCTACATCAGGATGAAGCATTCAGCGAGAGGATGATCAAGGACATTGCTGCATTTGCCGCTTGTGAATTGCTGAGCTGGTGAGATCCAGTCTACGTGTGTGTGTGTGTGTGTCAGTGTGTGTGTGTGTGTGTCTGTGTGTCTGTGTGTGTGTGTGTGTGTGTGTGTGTGTGTGTGTGTGTGTGTGTGTGTGTGTGTGTGTGTGTGTGTTTTAGAGGGGGGGTTGAAAAATAGGTTTATATTAACGCTTTCAGAGAGAGAGAGAGAGAGAGAGAGAGAGAGAGAGAGAGAGAGAGAGAGAGAGAGAGACAGACAGACAGACAGACAGACAGACAGACAGACAGACAGACAGACAGACAGACAGACAGACAGACAGACTGATTCAAATTCTTTTTGTATTAAACTAATCAAGAATAAAACAAGAGCGGAGAGAGAAATCCAACCAAAGAACCTGTCATTCAAGCTTTGACCAATGTTGGGTAATAGTAGCCTCAAATACTTTTTTCAGCATCATAGGGCCGTCTCATTTTGACTTCATGGACGAGAGTGCGCAGGCGCAGGTGGACGGTGTGACGTCAGCAATGACCATTCTGAGAAATCTTGACAGCGTCAAAACCGTGGATGACGTCATCAGGCTTGCGACGTCTTCTGTGTAGCCTGTCTGCACCGTTATTGTTCATGTGTCTGGCGCTCTTGTATGGCAAGATTTGTTCCTCTTTCAAGTGAACTATAGAAAACTCGATCCGAAGGGTAATTTTTTTCCCGAAGAATAAGACTCTAAAAAGTGTGTGTGTGCAGGGATGGGCACGCATATGGGCATGCAATCATGCGCAAATACACGCAATTTTTTCTCTCTCCCTTTTTTACTTTACGTGAATACAATGTTGATCAATGTTATCTTTCAATCAAATGTGACCCTCCACCACGAAATGAGTCGCATGTCACCTCGAGCGGGGAGTGTCTGGTAACAGTGTGAGGGTCACCTTAGTCACAGGCTAATAACTCAAACAGTTTTTGCTCTTTTCTAAAACGGTTTTCAACACTGGATAGAGCATAACAAACTCTTTAGGAAAATATAAAAATATGAAAACATCAGGGATAAAGTGATCGACAAGTGTCGAGACAAAAGGCTCAAGTCAAAGTATCTGGAGAAAGGAACTTTGACCGTGAACCAACTTTTGGATATTGCGCGTGCGCATGAAGCAGCAGCGAGGCAGTTGAAGATGATGACGGACACTGATTCTGAACCTGGTCAAGAACTGGTTGGTGTTGTGTCCAGGAGAGGAAGAGGAAACAACAACAGACGTTGGCAAACTCATTCTGAATCTACTCATCATGGAGGTGCTAAAGGTGACCAGAAAGACAAGAAACCCCGTGAAGTTAGATCTAGTACTGACAATAAACTGTGTTACTGCTGTGGCAAATCAGGACATTATGCCAAAGACATGACATGCCCTGCCAAAAGGAAACGCTGTGCAAAGTGCAAGAAATTGAACCATTTTGCTTTGGTATGCAATAGTGGGAGAGTGAACACTGTCAGTGAGAATGATGGTGCTTGCAATGTTGTGCATGTTGATGATGATGATGTTTGTGCATTTACAGTAGACGGGAAAAAGTCACTTGCTGTCGTTGATGTTGTAGGGGGAGTTCAGACATCATTTGTAGTGGATTCTGGAGCTAGCAGCAACATAGTAGACAAAGCACATGGGAAAACATGAAACAGAAGCACATCAAATGCAGATCGCATGCAAACACTACAGGCAAACAGCTGTACGCTTATGGTAGTGACACGCCATTGAAGATTCTAGGTTCATTTGAGGCTGACATTTCATTGCAACATTTCTCTGAGAAGGTATGCAAGGCACAGTTTGTCGTTATAGACGGAAAGGGAGTTTCACTTCTGGGGAAAGAAACTGCAGAGAGTCTGGGGGTACTCAAAATTGGGATTTCACTTGTTGGATCTGTGAGTGAGAAGACTGAAACAAAAGCAGAATTCAAACCATTGTTTTCTGGGCTCATGCTTGATATCTTTTTTCTCGACATGTCTGTTATCATTTGCTAACAGTCAGCATATTAGAAATAACTCATAATAATACTGTATAATATACTAGCTGTACCCGTTTTGTATGTCCCTACGCGACTTGTATGCATACACATATACATGCACACACACACACACACACACACACACACACACACACACACACACACACACACACACACACACACACACACACACACACACACATTTATGTGACGAACTGGCAATTTGATTGGTTTAGCGACTTTTTTGGCGGGAACTATTTTCCATGTTTTCTTTGCGAAAGATTTCCTCATCTCTTTGGGGTAACATAATCTTATGACGTTTACATTCGTGCGTCACTTCTCGTTTGACGTCATATGGAAAAAAAGTCTGTGAAGGCCGCAAAATTGGGAGATCGAGCTAACCGATGTGATCAAAATAAGGTGGGACCTGGGCATAAAATCGAACTAAGCAAAAAATCGAGCTATCCAAAGTCGAGGTAAGTGAAGGAATTTTAGTGATAAAAAGAAGGCTGCTGGCCGGGACCAATAGTTCCATTCGACATATCCGAAAAATCGAGGTAAGCGAGTTCGAGGTAAGCGGCGTTGTCTGTACAGTGTTTCAATTGGCAGTGGAACTGAAAGTTAGTTTCTATTATCAACTAGTTCTGTTTTGATGACAACAAAATTGAACACATTTATTTCTGCAAAAAAAGCGCACAGGTCTATTTATCATAATGAATAGTTAATGACTCACATGCCCACAGTATACACTCTTCAAAAAAAAGTTAAGGATCACTTTTTTACAAGCACGCCACACAAAACAGATAAGACCGAATTCTTTCATTTTTTTAAAAATTATGTAATTGAACAACCAAGGAGTAATGACAAAAAAAGCAAATATCGAACGCGGCAGCGACAATTTAGCCAGAGTGTGTCAAACGTGACAACCCTCGAAAATGGAATTCACAAAAATGTGAATCAGTGTCAATAACGCGTGTGCCCTCCGTTGTGTGCCAGGCATTCAACACATCGTTGGCGCATAGAGTGGATCAGGTTGCATATGAATGCTCTGGGATCTCCATTCCACTCCTGCTGGAGCCATTGCAGCAGTTGACCCAGATTGGCAGGAGGAGGGTGATGTTGCTGTACCTGACGACAAAGCTCGTCCCACATGTGCTCTATGGGGTTCAGGTCCGGGCTGTTGGCTGGCCACAGCATCCTGTTGACCCTGGCTTGCTGGATGAAGGTGTTTACAGCTGCAGAGCGATCGGGAGGGGCGTTGTCATCCTGAAGAATCGCACGAGGGCTGGAACGACCAGGGGTTGCAAGATCTCATTCTGATAGCGGACACCGGTCAAGTTGCCCACTACATGGTACAGAGGTGTCCTTAGACGTGTGCTCATCCCTCCCCAGACCATCACAGAGCCTCCGCCAAAACGCTGTCGTTCCAGAACAGCGCCTTCTGCGAAGCGCTCTCCGCGACGCCTCCACACTCGGATGCGACCATCAGCAGCTTCCAAGCAAAAGCGGGACTCATCTGTAAACAACATCTGAGCCCACTGCTGACGTTGCCACCTCACATGTTGAGTGCGATGTTAATAGCCAGGACCCTGTTGTAGCACGTGCATCACAA
Source organism: Littorina saxatilis (assembly GCF_037325665.1). NCBI lineage: Eukaryota > Metazoa > Mollusca > Gastropoda > Littorinimorpha > Littorinidae > Littorina > Littorina saxatilis. Next base: position 2,511,258 of record NC_090248.1, read on the forward strand.
CCTTTTGCCCTGGCATGCGTTCCGCAAATTTCATGGGGCTATAAAAAACACCATTTTTCTTCCAAAATGCAGAAGCTTTTGAGAAGTCCCACAAAGGGAAATAACTCTGCCTGCCAAACAAAATTCTAGGTCAAGACTGATTGTTCATTTGTTAATTCAAACACATTATTCTTTTAATTATTATGTCGATGTTTAATTGTTTGACAATTTTTTATAATTAGATCCGTTTTTTCAACCGATCCTTAACTTTTTTTGAAGAGTGTATGTTATTTCAATTTTGAACATTTACTGACAGTGTTCTTCTCTTCACTTTGGCTTCATACCTGCAATACTGGTAGTGGTATGTTCAGTGTTGCTTGCAGTTGCATGCTATTGGTAGTTTAAATGTGTGCTCGCATTTCAAGTGTATGCCATTTAATTTTGCAATGCTCCTTATCTTTTTTCCTGTGTAGAGCTATTTTGAGGTTAATCAGCATAATTCAACCTTTGTCAGTTGTGTCAATACATGTCACATTTATGCAAAATGATTTCAAAGTGTATGTTAATGTGGCATTAATACTAATAGGTAACATGCGCCTTGAGTCGCCTTGTGTGGTGAGATATGTGCGCGATATAAATTCTCGTAAAAAAAAAATGTGTGTGTGTGTGTGTGTGTGTGTGTGTGTGTGTGTGTGTGTGTGTGTGTGTGTGTGTGTGTGTGTGTGATAGAAAGAGTGAAATCTGCTCTTGAATTGGAAGGAAATAGCAGCAGGTCAGATCATATACACATATTCAAATTCAAGATTCCATCCAGTGAAAACATGACAACAGAAAAAACTGTTGCTACTGCTCATGTTCTTTCTTTATTTGGTGTTTAACGTCGTTTTCAACCATTCAAGGTTATATCGCGACGGTCTGCTCATGTGAGACACCTGAATCAGAATAAGATACAATACACCACAGTTTAATTAACACATTCTCCAAACAATTCCTTCATCTTTAAATTCAAGATTCCATCCAGTGAAAACATAACAGAAAGACTATTGCTACTGCTCATGTGAGACACCTGAATCAGAATCAGATACAATACACCACAGTTTAATTAACATATTATCTAAACAATGCCTTCAGTTCACTAGGCTGTGCTTATGCAGCGTCACAGCAAGAATCACATGATACCAGTGCAAACATTGACAAGCCCAGATGATACAGTGACTATTTTGTCCAGTGTTACCACTTCTTCTCCTTCTCTTGCAAACAAAAGATCAGTCGGAATATCAGAGTTCAGAATTTTGTACTTTCCACAAAGAATACCGATAACTCGCTCAACATGAATTCTCAGATTAGCTAGTTTGCGTGTTGACTATCTCATAAGCTGTAAGCTGACTCTTCCCTCTTGAAAAGGCAGGGATTTTCACTTGTGCACCTCTCATAGCCACTAGTTCATTAATGTCAAATCCCCTGTCAGCCAAAATCACATCATTTTGTACAATATTGTCTACATACCCACTATTTGCAGTGATGTGCTTGTCACTTGTTCGCCCACCCCACCCTTTAGAAAAAAAAAGAAATATGATCTTGAGGTGTAATTGATATTAGATATTTAATTGTATTGTTGTGCTTGTAGTTTGACCAGGTGAGTGCACTAGCATCAACACTGGAGGGTCTCTCATGAATATATTTCAAAACAGTCAATAATGGACACTTCTCTGTTCCATGGATAGGGAAGGAACTGTGGCGGTAGACTTGTCTTTATACTTCGCCTGTCTGGCCAGAAAACAAGTGGCTGCAGTCTGTGGTACATGATATGCACAGTCTCGTGAAAAACTTTGCTGGGAGTTGTTCTTGACACAGAAAAGATGTATGCCAGGTGTTGCAGGGGTGTGTTAAGGCGTATATGCATGAATGTGAGCATGAGAGCTTGAAACTGTGTCAGTGCTCTGCGCGAGTGTGTTGGTAAATGCGGTGCAAGAAAATCAAATAATGTAACACGTGTAAAGAAATTAGAAATCCCAGTAAAATATTGTACAGTGTCGTCATTGTCCCTCAAAGAATCAAGTGTCATTTTTTGTTGGCACGTTCGTCTTTAAGTTCCCGATTTTCTAGCACCAGCCTGTTTAGTTCATCCCGTAGCTGCTTTTCTTCATCTTTAGAAATCCAGGCAAAATTGTCATAGGTTTCAGTCTGGCAGTAAGTACCACCACAGTCACCTCTCTCGGGAAGAGGAGCAGCCAGTTCTGCTGTATCCGAAGTACCTTCCCCGTCGCCATCACCAGCATCCTCTGCTAAATTAGGGTGAGAAGGAGTTGACTCACTCCCCACAAGCTTCTTCATTTCCTTGAGTCTCAACAAACCGTTTTGAAACATTTTTCAGAAAGTACGGTTTAGCAAAAATAGAGTGTTTTCTTGATCAACCATGAGGAAGGTTTTTTTTTCTCAGCGAAGTGTTCGTTTGTTACTTTGCTGTTTGTGAAAAGATTCTCGATCATTTTCCTGGTTCTTAATTAAAACCTTTGCTAATGGTATCGGTCCATTTGAAATTAACTTCCCAAATACAAGCCTGTCATTGTAATTTACACGGAAATAATAATCAATCTTCGCCTTTTCGTTTTAAGTTGGCTGCAGTTTTGATATGCGTTTTAACCTTTAACAGAGGTGGACGTTTAAAAAGATAGATGTTAAACTGTTAAAGAGAGTTTTCATTTCGTAAATCTTGAAGTCGATAAGTCTGGATGTGTTATGAACAATACGTAACAACATTACAGATTCAGTGTTTTGTGTATTAGGTAAGTGCATTTATAAAATTCCATAAAAATTACTGTGGATTGTCTTTTAAACAGCTAGATTGGTAACACACTTAATCTTAAGAAATGCATTCGTTGTCCGATATAAAACACATTTGTTCTGACTTGAAAATTTATAAAACAAACAGAGAAAGCGAAATAAAGAGAGAGAGAGAGGGGGGGAGAGAGAGGGGGAGAGAGAGGGGGAGAGAGAGAGAGAGAGAGAGAGAGAGAGAGAGAGAGAGAGAGAGAGAGAGAGAGAGAGAGAGAGAGAGAGAGAGAGAGAGAGAGAGAGAGAGAGGGCGTGAGAGAGAGAGAGAGAGGGAGAATTCATACGCTAAAATGGTCTGAAAATTAAATTTTAATCTAAATCCTTTTCTCTCTGAATATTAATATTGTCCGCTTAGAGGGATCTCTGCAAGAAGATTTGTTGTTGTTATTGGTGGTGTGTTAATGTTGTTGTGTTTAATGTTATTGTTGTTACTGTTGTGTTCATTGTATTGTTGTTGTTGATTTTGTTGTTGTGTTATTGTTATTGTTCTTGTTCTTATTCTGTTAATGTTATTGTTGTCGTTATCTTCGTTGTCGTCGCAATCGAGTGTACACATTTTATGGTACCGACTTTAAACGTGTATTGACAGGGAAATATTTATAAACACTTAACGTATGGTTTCATTTGCACATGTGTTTCAGTTGGCATCTCACGAAGGAACATTTGTTTTGGAGAAAAACGCCCACATTAATCCGATTCAGTTTGACACTATAAGACCGAAGACAAGATAAGCTGGTGGGTGAGATCGAACGACTGATTAACGCAAGTAAAACCTTAGACATTGTGCACCGAATCCAAGATGGCATGGGTGAGAAATAGCGTGCACAAACTATTGACTGTTCACACTTTCCTCGCTTTACTATCTAGAATACAAAGCGACGGACTGTTGACACCAGAACTGTTGTATTTGTGGGTTTATGTACAGAGAGGCGGAGACATAGTGTTGGTTCGGCCATGCTTTAATATCAAGAACCTCAACTCTTCTCCTATTCATACGGAGTGCTGTCCCTTGGACCTTTAGCTAATAGACTCACTCTAATGGAGCTATCTCTAAATGGAACATGATATGCTTGCCTAGCAATATACATGACATCCTCTCTTTTACAAATAAGAAAATACTTCTAGTCATTTTCTTCAACTTGAATGTACATCTAGATTTTGAATCTTTATCTTTTACTAAATTATGTGGGCCTTCATTTATTTTGTTTTATTTAACACTTAGAACAGAAACAAAACTTTTAAACTTACTCCTGTAAAACTTCACTTATAAAAAATGTTCTTATTCACACATTGAACTTTCATACTGACAATTTCAGCATTCATACTGACAATGGATTTGTTACACATTCACACTCTGGTTACTATTCTATAATGTTTACCTACATCACCTAAAGATGGACAATGGTTTGCACTCCAATAAACATAATAAAATCTTCAAGACATTATCATTGTGTCTGCATGTTTATATGATGTGAATGTTGTTTTGACATGTGTTACAAACATCTTGTACATAGTCATTGTTTCAAACATTGCGTGAATGAATCTTCTGTTCATTTAGTGTCTCTGAGCAATTGAAAATAAAATCTGTCTTCAAACATTCTTTATCTCCAGCATACATTCTTATTCATATTCTGAATCTTTCTTAATTAATACTGTAAATCATAATCAATAAAAAATACAACTAAACTATTCATAACTTTCTGAAATTAAAATAGTACCATTACTCTGGTTATCATTTTCTGCTGTCTACTCTAGCATACTTTCATCATCATTACTGTCAGCTGTACCTACTCAGTTCATGTGTACTCATCACTGTATTTCTTGGGTTGTTTGACAACTCTTCCGGATCTGGTTGTTACTGCACTGTCTTTGTTTTCAACCATGTTCTTGTCATCAGTTTGTACTGGAATCTGTTCAGTTCCTATTTTCTTTTCTTTTTCTTTCTGATTTGAGTCTTTCACATTCTGATCAGTAGTTGGCATGGTAACTGTTCTGTTGGAATCACTGTCTCTGGATGCTACCTTTGTTGGTCTGAGCATTTTGCGGTTTCTTCTGTACTCTACATTCTGTTCATCTCTGACTACATAGGATCTTGGTGTAGAATGAGGAGTAACTACATTTGCTTTCTTCCATCTGTTACCAAACTGCATCATGACTGGATCTCCTGCTCTGAGTTTTGTCAAATTGCCACTGGCTTTTCTGTCAAAGTACTCTTTCTGCTTCTTCTGACGAGCAATCAAATCTCTGTGATTCTTCTTGTTCTGCTGTTTTCCTGGTTTCAACAGTTCTGCTCTTGTTGGGAGTGTTGTTTTCAGTTTTCTGCCTAGAAACAATTCTGCAGGTGATTTTCCTGCGTCTAATGGTGTGTTTCTGTAGTCTAGGAGTGATCTGTAAGGATCTTTGGATTTTTTCATCAGATTCTTCACTGTTTGGACCATTCTTTCTGCTTGACCGTTACCTTGAGGGTGGTAAGGGCTTGTGGTGGTATGTTTGATTTCATACTCTTTCATGAACTCTGCGAATTCAGCACTTGCAAACTGTGGTCCGTTGTCTGTGATCAACTCATCTACTATTCCAAATCTTGCAAACTGATTTTTCATGTGGCCAATGACTGTTTTGGTGTTGAGACTGTTCAGTGTAATGACTTCTGGCCATTTGGAGTAGTAATCTACTATTATCAAATAGTGTGTCTTGTTCAGCTCGAACAAATCTGCTGCGATCTTTGCCCATGGTCTATCTGGAATGTCCATTGGTATCATTGGTTCTTTGGGGTTAGCTCTGGAGTTTTCTGCGCAAACTCTACATGCTGTGACCATGTCTTCAATCTGTGACGACATACCTATCCAGAATACCAATTCTCTGGCCATGCTCTTGCATTTCACTATGCCTAAATGTGATGAATGAATTCTTTGCAGCTGATCTACTTGAAGCTTCTTGGGAATGACTAATCTGAGCCCTCTGAAAATCAGACCGTCTGTGTATGTAAGCTCATCTCGGAATGACCAATAAGCTCTAACTGATTCTGGGACATCTCTTCTGTTCTCTGGGAAACCCTTCAAGATGACTTTTTTGAGTTCTGTCAGTTCTACGTCATTTGCTGTTTCTCTCTGAAATTCTGCATATTTCTCATCTGAGATGGGCAAGTGTGACCTTGGGTTGATAGCATTGATTTCTTTCTCTGGAATCAACTGTTCTTTTGTTTCTGGGAGGTACGATCTGCTGAGCGTATCTGCGACGTACATTTCTTTCCCGGGTTTGTACTTCACCTTGAGGTCATACTTCTGTAGCTGCAACATGAATCTCTGCAGACGAACAGGTGCTTTGTGTAGTGGTTTTGTAAAGATGGACTGCAATGGTTTGTGATCAGTCTCTACTTCTACTGTTCTACCATACACGTATGTGTGAAATTTCTCACATCCGTACACTACTGCAAGTGTTTCCTTCTCTATCTGCGCATAGTTCTGTTGTGTCTTTGTCAGTGCCCTTGACCCGTACGCGATCGGCTGACCTTCCTGCATGAGGCAACAACCTAATCCTGTGGATGACGCATCAACTGATAGTGTCAGAGGTTTTGCTGGGTCATAGTACCTCAGTACTGGTGCTTCCGTCACTAGCTTCTTCAGCTTCTTGAAACTCTCTTCCTCTTCCTTTGTCCACTTCCACACTGCATCTTTCTCTGTCAGTTTTCTGAGTGGTTTGCTCACATCTGCCAAGTTGGGTAAGAACTTTCCTAAGTACTGAATGAACCCTAGGAACGTCATCAGTTCTTTCTTGTTTTGAGGACTGCTCATCTTCTGAACTGCTCTTATCTTCTCTGGATCTGCTTTCAGACCTTCACCTGACAGTATGTGCCCTACATACGAGATTTCTGACTTGTGAAACTCGCACTTTGAGTCGTTGAACGTGAGACCGTACGACTTTGCTTTCTCCATGACTTTCTTCAGTCGTTTGTCATGCTCTTTCGTGTTGGATCCCGACACGACAACATCATCCATGACAGCTTCTGCGCCTTCTATGTCTTCTACCATCTGAGACATGACTCTCTGAAATATTTCACTAGCTGAAACTATTCCAAAAGGTAACCTGAGAAATCTATATCTCCCCCATGGTGTGTTGAATGTACACAGCTTGGAACTCTCTTCGTCCAACTTGAGCTGCCAATAACCAGATGTTGCATCTAGTTTAGAGAAAACCTTTGCTCCTGGCATGTTCTGAACAACTTCTTCTATCGTCTTCATTGGATAGTGTTCTCTCTTGATAGCTTTGTTCAGATCTCGTGGATCAATGCAGATTCTTGTTTTCTTTGGCGTTTCTACCACTACCATACTGTTCACCCAGTCAGTAGGTTCTTCTTGTCTTGTGATAACACCTTCTTTTTCCATACGTTTCAGTTCACTTTTAACTTTCTTGTGTAGCGCAACTGGTATCTTTCTGGGTGCGTGTACTACTGGCTGTACATCTGGGTCAACTTTGAGATGAACCTCTCCTGGGAGACAACCTAAACCTTCAAAAGAATCTGGGTATTCTCCTTTAACATCTAGCTGAGGGTGATCTCCTTTAACCTCTTGCGTCATGCTTGACTGCACTGTGTCTACTCTCTGGATCAGTCCTAATCTCTGACAAGCTTCCAGACCAAGTATCGCTGTACTATCCATCTCTGTGACATAGAATTTCACTTCATGCTCTTCTTTCTTGAACTTGCATGTCAGTTTCGTCGAACCTAGTGTCTTGATGTTATGGCCTGAATATGACGTAAGCTTGACCTTTGACTTCTCCAGTTTCTTTCCTTTGAAAGATTTGAACGTTTTCTCAGAAATGACATTGCATTTTGCTCCAGTATCTAACTGAAAATTGACTGTTTTCTCTTCTACTTCCAGTTTCTGAAACCATCCGGAATCCACTGTATTCATTTCTGCAGTGCCGATTGTACCTAACGAGTACGCTTGCACTTCATCCTCTGTGTCGCTACTGTCACTATCGTCTAGTGTGTGTACTTTGTTTCTTCTCTTTGAGCTGTGTGTTTGCTCTGTTCTGGCCCTACACATGCTCGCAAAGTGGTTTGGTTTCATGCATTTTCTGCATTTGTTTCCTATCGCAGGACATTGCGCATCTTGTGTGTGCTTCATGCCACACCTACCGCATTTCTTCTGTGCCGTAGCTCTGTGTTCGCTAGGTGCATGTGTACCTTTGTTCTTGTCGCTGCTGCGTGACGTCTTTTGTGCATTCGTTCTCTCTCTATGCCTAACTGCATGAACGGCTGCTTCAGCTGACAAATTCATTTCTTTCAGCTGTTTCACTGACATTTCATCCACTCTGGCTATCTCAATAGCTTTCTCTAGAGTCAGATCTTTCCCAATATCAATGAGTTTCTCACGCACTTTGTCTGATTTTGTTCCGAACACTATTCTGTCTCTCACTACCTCATCTTCTTTGTCTCCGTACTCGCACTCTTTCACAAGCAACTTCAGTTCTGTTACAAACTGTTCACACGTTTCATCTGGTGCCTGTACCTTGCTGTGAAATTTGTACCTTGCAAAGATTGGGTTTGATTTGGGCTGAACGTAGGCTTTGAAACCATCGTAGTAGTTCTGCAACTTTTTCTGCTGCTCATCACTCAATGTCCAGGTTGAGAAGATTTTCCTACCCTTCTCTCCAACCCATAACATTAGATAGGAACATTTTTCTTCTTCTGTTTTGGCTTTCAGTGGTCCCTTGAACATGAAAGACACGTGATCTTTGAAAGAATTCCATTCCCCCACTAGATCTCTTGCTTCCCAATTGAATCTTGGACAGCTACCAGTTCCCTCCATAGTCTAATATTATGCTTGAGTGACTTATCTTTCAGTCCAAACGTTCTTGACAAGCTCCACTTCTGGTCACCATGTTGTATTTGTGGGTTTATGTACAGAGAGGCGGAGACATAGTGTTGGTTCGGCCATGCTTTAATATCAAGAACCTCAACTCTTCTCCTATTCATACGGAGTGCTGTCCCTTGGACCTTTAGCTAATAGACTCACTCTAATGGAGCTATCTCTAAATGGAACATGATATGCTTGCCTAGCAATATACATGACAAGAACAAGTATCAGGACTGAGCAATGCTGAATCCGTTTCCAGGCCAACACATGCCGAGAATTCAACAAGCGAAGAAATCGAGTGTTTCGAGAAATGCACATGCCATGGCAACATGGCCGACTGTTCGCAGAATTTTGGAAATCTGACTTTTATTCCTCGTCTTCCGAGTGAGTGTACAGTGTTGAACTTTTCCTACAACAGCTTAAAGGCAATACAACATGACGATTTCTTCAAGAATGTGTCTCAGCTGACCGCTTTGGACATGGGAAACAACGGTCTTTCTTTCATCAGTCCTAAGGCCTTTCTCGCCCTGGGTCGACTGGACAGGGTCCACTTAGACAGCAACGCTCTGGCCTACGCCGACTTGACACCAGTATTTTTGGCCAAGAAAATCAAAAAGTTGTTCCTAAGGAACTTGAAGATAGGCCCTCCCACCGAAGACTTTTTCAGACAGAAACCGATGCCTCGTCTACGCAAAATTGATCTCAGCCTAAACCCGATCCAGGAACTAAACTTATCGGTGTTTCTGCCTCTCCCTTATTTACAAGAGATCAGGGCGGCTGGATGCCGTTTAACGACAGTAATATCTGTACCTTTACCGCATCTGAACGAGCTACATCTCGACTCTAATGCCTTGTACAATCTGCCTCATACGTGCAGTCAAAACGGCAGCAGTCTGTTTCATCGTTTATGGCACCTTACCATTGAACAAAACAAAATCGCCACATTATCCAACCACATATGCTTGCCAAATCTACGCTTTCTCGATCTGAGTAGGAATCCCATTTCTGTGTTCGAAAAGGATATGTTTCGGTTGAGATTTCCTTCCCTGACTCAAATAATGCTTCAGTACATCCCATGGCACTCAATAAGCCGGCTGGAAAAGTTCGCCTTTCGTCACCCCAGACTTGCAGTTGTATCACTGATGTCGAGCAACATCCCCTTCGTGTATGAGTCCGTGGATCCCGAATGCTTCGCTGGGAGTCCCCGTCTGTCCTTTCTGCAACTCAGCCACAACAAAGCCACTGGTTTAAGCGAAGCAAAATTCGCTCAGCTGTTTGGGTCAGCGAACAATTTGAACAAGCTTTCTCTCGGAGATTGTGACATTGAGACCATCACGAAGAAGACCTTCAGTCAACTTCGGAAGTTGAAAACGTTGTACCTGTTTCAGAACAAGCTGACATACATTGAGGGCGGCGCTTTTGATTCCTTGCCAGACCTGCGAGAGCTGAATCTGGGCAGAAACCAGCTGGCCACAGTGCAAGCCAGTCTGTTCAGTCTTGACACGCAGAGACGGCTGCATTCACTGGACCTGAGTGGCAATCCTTTCGTCTGTAGCTGTGATCTGATGTGGTTCAAACAGTGGTTCGTATCGTCTCCGAGCTTGTTCCAGCACTCTCACTTTACATACACATGCAGAAACAGCTCTGCCACCGTGCTACTCAAAGACCTGTCCTTGGTCGAACAGGCGTGTCTGCTGAGTCACAACACCTCAACCATCATCATCACAGCCATCGCGGTTGTCCTCGTGCTGGGATCCATCGTTTGTACAGTTTATCGCCATCGTTGGTACATCCGTCTCGTGCTGACCTTTCGTACCAGAGGCTTTGCGAGGCAGCAGCAGCGTCCCGAAGGGAACTATTGCTACGATCTCTTCGTTTCCTTTGCCTCTGAAGACTTGGACTGGGTTTGTGAACATCTCATTCCAAACCTCGAAGACCGCCTGGGACTTCGCTTGTGTGTGCACGAACGAGACTTCACCCCGGGGAAGAACATCTTGGAGAACATCGAGGACTGCGTAGACAGCAGCCGAAGGATCCTAATGATCTTCTCCCAACACTTCGCGCACAGCAACTGGTGCCAGTTTGAGCTCACCTTTTGCCTGCGTCACGTTTTTGAAAACGACGACGCGCTGTTGGTCACGTGTCTCGGTGACGTGGCGTCACGTGAACTGTCGAGCACCATGATGGCGGTGTTGGACACGACCACGTACATTCAGTGGGAGGAGAGGGTGGAGGAGAGAGGGGTGTTCTGGGAACGGATAGAGTTCGCTTTGCGGGCATTGCTGCGTCAAGCCCAGGGAGTGGGCGCAGTAGCCTAATGGTTAGGACGTTGGCTTTCATTGTGTAAGGTTCGGGGTTCGAAACCAAGCTGAGCCTGTTGGGTTAAGGGTGGAGGTAATTCCGATCTGTCACTAACCCCCTACTCCTTTGTTTGTGCACGAGGGCATTGTCTTGCTACATCCACCTCTCACCTCCCCCTCCCCAACCCCCTTGTCCTGTTTGACCTGATTCTTTATTTCTATGTTGCTGTGCTTTTGTTAATAATACTTGTTACACACAGACGAACACACATACATAGACACACACACATACACACACACACACACACTTACACACTCTCTCTCTCTCTTTTCTTTTATGTAGCTTTTATATCATTCTTTCTTTTACCCATGTATTCGATATAAATATGTATTCTGTATTCATTTGTTCAGTAGAATGGAGATTTTATGTTTATCATCTACATACGAGAAGCCTGTTGAATTTACACTGTGCTTGATTGTGGTTAACTTGTAACTGCATACGTTTTTTGTGAATATTTGTTTGTCCGTTCACTTAAAATACCGTTGGGGCGATATATTTGTGACTAGATGAATACCCGCTTCGCCGGGTAGCAAGTAGTCTAGTAGAGCCGAATACCCGGCTTGAGTGGCGCACCGTACGCCGGCTTCGCCGGGTCCGAACCATGGACCCGCCAAGCTTAGGTCCCTCCCAGATTCGTGGAATGGGAACAGCACGAAAATGATTCAGTGGCAATAATGCCATTTCTGATCATATCATGTCGAGTCCCATACTTGTCGACGACGCCCAATGTAACTGAGTGCCGAAACACCACAATCACCTTTGGAGGCGAAGTCCACTCAAAGAGGATTGAGAAATTTAGAGCTTATCTCTAAGCCCTTTTCAATCTGTGATAGCTTCTCAGAGGAAGGCCAGAACATACAGACTCAGAAAAGCAGCCATACCACATCACAAACAGAACTCTACAATCCACAGGTGTTTTCAACAGACACACACAAACACACTTTCTTTCTTTCTTTATTTGGTGTTTAACGTCGTTTTCAACCACGAAGGTTATATCGCGACGAGGGAAAGGGGGGAGATGGGATAGGGGAAAGGGGGGGAGATGGGATAGAGCCACTTGTTAAGTGTTTCTTGTTCACAAAAGCACCAATCAAAAAATTGCTCCAGGGGCCTGCAACGCAGCACAATATATGACCCCACTGGGAGAACGCAAGCCTCCAGCACAAAGGACCAAACATTTCTTACATACCGCCCGACTAAAATCTTTACAAACATTGACTATATTCTATACAAGAACCACTTAACAAGGGTAAAAAGAGAAACAGAATCCGTCAGTCGCCTCTTACGACATGCGGGGTGCAGAGAAATAAGGATGTGGAAAAGAAGACTTTTGGTAAGTGAAATAAAGGTGATGGATCCAGTCAGGTAGAAATAAGACAACAAGAAAAGAATTGGAAAACTGCAGGGAATAGTAGGGAGAGTTTTCGTGGAAGGAAATATAGGTGAAAGGACTGGTAAGGCAGAAATAAGACAAAAGAAGAGAAGTAAAGGAGTGGGTTAGCTTGGCATAAACACTCCCGCTGCGTGAAGGCGACCCCATGGGAGCACACACACACACACACACACACACACACTCACACACACAGAGAAGCCGTATATATATATATATCTATATGTATACATATATAGAGATAGATGACAGTGTATTTTTCGCGTGGCTATAAATTGATTCGACCTTTGCACTTTTACAGTGAGAACAACTTACGGTTCCAAGGAAAGCGTTCTGGACACTGCGGTGACCTTCTAAAAATAGTAACAGAACGCCGGGAATATCCGAAGATGCCCCTCATACCGTAGTGCATCATACGAAGGAAGGGAGGCAAACGCTGAAAACATGGAGAAGATAAGGAAGAGTTATGGTAGTTGATCCCGAACAAAAACCCAAAATCGGTTTGCGCTGCACGCTGAGAGCACGTATTGAAATATCTCATCGACCAGATTGTGTCCAGGGTGAACGTGAATATGGCCACCAAATTTGAAACAGATCCATCGAGAACTTTGGCCGCGCATCGAACATAAAGAACAGACACAGACACACACAGACAGACAGACACAAGTCGTATATATATAGATTGTAACGTAATTTTGTCAATAACAACGTTCCAACAACTTACCTTAAATGTTCTTGTTTTTTTATTATAAAAATGTCTAACATTTATACATTTCGAATATATTTTAAGTTATTGACACATCACAGTACGCAAAGAGATTTATAGAGCAAATCGAGAAAATGAACTATTGAACAAAGCGCGTATATAGCGGTGAGTTCAACAAGAAATTCCTCCGAGGTAGGAAAAACACCCCCGTCAAAGGGAAATAACCTTCTCAGTTGGTGGCAGTGACTGAGTGAGAATGGTTATTTCCCTTTGACCATTAAGATGTCCTTCTATAAGTCCTTGTATAATTTTAATCCACCAATAACTCCCTAACCGAGTGTTTGACTGGTCCCAATTTTTGTAAGGACCGTCTCGGGAATGTATAGAACCTGTTCACCAAGTTTGGTGACGATCGGTCCGTTCATTCTTGAGATCTATATGCGAACACAAACACACAAACAAACAAACAAACAAACACATCGACCGAAACCTATACACACCCCTATACCGGGGGTGTAATAATCAAAAGAAGGGGCACAGCCTCGCTGTGGCAAAGGGCGGACAAACAAATATTCACAAAAACCTTATCTTGATGGAATTAGTTTTCGCCCACTCGCCAGGATGCTGAGCGAATTAATTTTTTATAAGTTATGAATGACAAGCAAGCGCATTGTGAAAGCGAAAATCCTTTGTATCGATTTCGATTTATATTAGTCAGGCATAGGCATGATGGTGTGAAAAAAAATCCCATTAGAATCATACAGAAGTGAGGCCAAGGTATGTCTGTGTATGGACTGGGTGGCCGAGTGGTAACGCACTTGCGCTCGGAAGCGAGAGGTTGCGAGTTCGACCCTGGGCTCTTGAGCTAAATCAATAATTATCGAAATGTATAGTGCGATCGTACTTCAGTTATCTGTTCCAATGTAGCAGTTGAGTTGTTTGTTTGAACTAGTCCCTCTTTAGCACTCTACTCCTAACCCCGCTAAATAGGAATTGTCATTGTCTATCCCTCTGTGTCTCTCTCTCTCCCTATCTCTCTCCCCTCTCTCTCTCTCTCCCTCCCTCTTCTCCTCCCTCCCTCTCCCCCTCTCTCCCCGTTCTTTTCCCCGTTCTCTTTCCCTCCCTCCCTCTCCCCTCTCTCTCTCTCCCTCCCTCACTCTTCTGCTCCCTCCCTCTTCTCCTCCCTCCCTCTCTCCCTCTCCCTCCCTCTTCTCCTCCTTCCCTCTCTCCCTCTCTCTCTCCCTCCCTCTTCTCCTCCTTCCCTCTCTCCCTCTCTCTCTCCCTCCCTCACTCTTCTGCTCCCTCCCTCTTCTCCTCCCTCCCTCTCTCCCTCTCCCTCCCTCTTCTCCTCCTTCCCTCTCTCCCTCTCCCTCCCTCTTCTCCTCCTTCCCTCTCTCCCTCTCTCTCTCCCTCCCTCTTCTCCTCCTTCCCTCTCTCCCTCTCTCTCTCCCTCCCTCTTCTCCTCCCTCCATCTTCTCCTCCCTTCCTCTCTCCCTCTTCTCCTCCCTCCCTCTCCCCCTCTCTCCCCGTTCTCTTCCCCGTTCTCTTCCCCTCCGTCCCTCTCCCCTCTCTCTCTCCCTCCCTCTCCCCTCTCCCTCCGTCCCTCTTCTCCTCCCTCCATCTCTCCCTCCTTCTCCCCTCTCTCCCTCTCTCCCTCCCTCTCTCCCCGTTCTTTCTCCCGTTCTCTTTCCCTCCCTCCCTCTCCCCTCTCTCTCTCCCTCTCTCTCCCCTCTCTTTCCCCATTCTCTCTCCCTCTCCCCTCTCTCTCCCCTCCCTCTCTCTCTCCCTATCCCCTCTCTTCCTCCATATCTCCCTCTCACCTCTCTCTCCCCCTCTCTCCCTCTCTCTATCCCCCCTGCCACTTACCTGGTGTGGCAGACACAGCCATAGTGTGTGGTGCCTGCATAACCTTGCCTTGAGTTTTCTTCTTCGCGGTCAGAAAGTAACATAGGCAGACGCAGAAACCGACGACCAGGGCGATGAAGAAGAGACAGCCGATGATTATGCCGACGATTACCTCATAACTAATAAAGAAGTAAAATTGAGAGAGGCAGTTTAATATTGGTTTCTTCTTCTTCTTCTTCTTTTTCTTCTTCTTCTTCTTCTTAAGAAGGAGGAGAAGAAGAAGAATACCAACAACAACCGACGACGGCCAACACAATCAACAACAAAACTAGCAGAAGAATGCTCGTGAAAATGCAGACAAACACAAAGAAACGAGCACGCAAACACACAAACATAAAAAACACCCACAGCCACACAGACACACACAGACACACACAAACACACACACACACACACACACACCACCCGTTTCAACACACACACACACACACACACACATGCACGCACACACTCACACACACACACACAAACACACACACACACAGGGTGCTGGGAGCTGGTTACTATCCCATAGGTACAATGCCTATAATTAAGGGAGTGTCATGGGTATTTCGCTAGCAAGGTGCTGGGTACCGGGGTAAGAGAAGTCTACATAGAGGGAAAGGGGTTGAATTAGATTGGGTGAGAGAGGTGAGGGACGTGGCTGAGGGGGGGGGGGGGGGGGGGGTGGGGACGGTGGAGGGGGGGGGGGGGGGGGCAGATAATCCACGGCTGTTCCTAGCTTGTGTTTTAGTGTAAGTTAAAAGCCCAGCGGAGAGGGAATAGTTTGGCTACCAACAGCTGCCGCCAGCACACTGTCAAGCTCGCTGCTGTGTTATCTGTGTTGTGGGGAAAGGATGGGTGCTAAAACTAGCCTGCAGCTAGAGTAGCAGAAATGAAGCTCTTTGAACAGCCGTGAATCGAAGGTTGGAAGTAAAGTTGATTGGGTTAATGACAGACATACAGCAAGACACAGATACGTACAGCCATTGTGAAAGGATGACGTCCGACAAGGGGTTGTTTTGCAAGTGACACTGTTTGGCCGGAGTAAGGTAACTGAACCATCATCCTGTTCGACTCTTGCACAATCAGTCGTTGTCAATGCTTATGATTGGTCAACACCGCCGTCCTCGTATACATTAATATGTGTGCGTCTGTGCCGGCGTTTTGGGCATAGCAGACCCCGAACAAACATTTCGAAATCCTTCACCTGTTTACATTGCGTTGGAATGGGCAATAGCCTAGGGGAAGGTTGGCTAATATGGACCACTGCCTAATATGGAACACCTCCTGTTCTGACAAACTAACGGTGGTAAAGCGCTCAAAACAATTTAATTCGCTATATTCACCCTCTCCTGATAACTTGCACATGTCGAAACAGTTGCAGAAACACAAACCGTTAGGCTTTTTATATTTTTTGCACTTTTGGCAGCGTTCACTCTAAATTTGACGCATGAAACGGACTGGTTTCCGTCCACAGCTAAAGCTGTTATCACACAAACATTACCGTATATGACAGCAAAGATTGTATTTGTTACATTTTAGCAGTGTTGCCCCTCAGCTTCTACTGCAAACAAAAAATAATAGCAAAATCTATGTGTATGTTCCCGTATGTGGACCCCTTAAAAAATCGGGGAAATAAAGCTAAAGGCTATTTTTGACTCACATGCGAAGCAAAAGTGAGTCTATGTACTCACCCGAGTCGTCCGTCCGTCCGTCCGTCCGTCCGGAAAACTTTAACGTTGGATATTTCTTGGACACTATTCAGTCTATCAGTATCAAATTTGGCAAGATGGTGTATGATGACAAGGCCCCAAAAAACATACATAGCATCTTGACCTTGCTTCAAGGTCAAGGTCGCAGGGGCCATAAATGTTGCCTAAAAAACAGCTATTTTCCCATTTTTCCCATTTTCTCTGAAGTTTTTGAGATTGAATACCTCACCTATATATGATATATAGGGCAAAGTAAACCCCATCTTTTGATACCAGTTTGGTTTACCTTGCTTCAAGGTCAAGGTCACAGGAGCTCTTCAAAGTTGGATTGTATACATATTTTGAAGTGACCTTGACCCTGAACTATGGAAGATAACTGTTTCAAACTTAAACATTATGTGGGGCACATGTTATGCTTTCATCATGAGACACATTTGGTCACATATGATCAAGGTCAAGGTCACTTTGACCCTTATGAAATGTGACCAAAATAAGGTAGTGAACCACTAAAAGTGACCATATCTCATGGTAGAAAGAGCCAATAAGCACCATTGTACTTCCTATGTCTTGAATTAACAGCTTTGTGTTCCATGCTAGGTTTAGTTATTTGACCTTGACCCTGAAGGTCAAGGTCATGTAAAGGTCAAGGTCAAGCATGTGAGTCGTATGGGCTTTGCCCTTTTTGTTTATTAATTCAGTTAGAAGCTTGCTGAAAACCTATATCTAGCCCTCGAGCTTTTACAACAATATAACAAAAAGTCTTCTTTTCATTGAAGTTGATGATTTCATTTATTTTCTCTCTGTTTTTGGTAAGTTTCTTTAGTTTCCTGTTGTGCTTCAAATAATGTTCTCATCAACCTGAAACAGATAAATCTAAAACATATTTGAATTAGTGTGACTAAATTGTATCATGTTATTTAGAAGTATAGGGGGCTTTTAACAGTGAACCGTGAAGGCTCCCGCAGTGGGGCACTGCGGTTATGAAATTAAAAGCCCCTCCTGTTTTTGGAACCGCAGGAGCTTTCTAGTTTGCTGTTAGGTAGATTTTTGGTTCCTCTTTCCTGTCATGCTCTCTTTTTCTTCATTAAATCTTTTCTTTTTTCTGCCTTCTTGCTCATTCACCTGTATTTTTTCCAAAAATCTCTTCTCTTGCCGCTTGTCTCGCGATTCATGTATAGTTTAATCTGTTAGTGTTCTGATGTAAGTCCAGCAGTAGATAGGTTAAGCCTATTTTAACATACTGGAAACTGGTAATCTTCCAGTAGGTATTATTTTAGTTTTACTAAAGCCTGCTGGGACACAAGTAATGGGTTAGTGCATTTGTAAACAGGAATCGCTTGACAAGTGGCCCCCTTCATCCCCCCCTTCCTCGTCCTGATATGGCTCTGCGTAGTCGGCTGGACGTTAAGCAACAAATAAACAAAAATAAACCGTGACGGCCTCTCAACGGGTTCATATTAAGCGCCCAGGCTCCTAATATGGACCATTTATAAATGTAGCTGTATTCAATTGTTATCAAAGCTATTTCCCTCTAATTAGGCCTAACGGTTAACCTGAGACAGAAGGACTACCAAACACAAAATGGAACTTCTTCGTAAGAAAACAAGCTAGTTATCAGCAAGAAACAAAAGGTGATCCATATTAGGCAACCTTCCCCTACATCTCTGCTTACTGGTAGGTGTAATGGTTCCCTGACTGTGTGGTCTTTCTGTTTCTGGTATTTAATTATGCTTCATTATTGTTCTTAAGATCATGCCGTTGTTAAAGACAGACAGATAGGCAAACAGGCTGGTGGACGGACCGGCCAACCGGAGAGCACACACACACATACACACACACACACACACACACACACACACACACACACACACGCACACACGCACGCACGCACGCACGCACGCACGGACGCACGCACGCACATACACACACACAAACCCACACAAACACACGCACACACACACACCAACACACACACACACACACACACACACACACACACACACGCACGCACACACGCACGCACGCACGGACGCACGCACGCACATACACACACACAAACCCACACAAACACACGCACACACACACACCAACACACACACACACGCACGTACGCACGCATGCACGCACGCACGCACACACTAACACGCACGCACATACACACACACACACACGCGCGCGCACAGAATAATGCGCCTGGAACAACATCAACAACGTTTTATTTGATTCAATTCTTTACAAGAGCAAAATAGCACAATTTTGGTGTGATGAGCTGGATTCTTTAAAGAAATAATTTCGTAAAACAACACCAGTGGCTTCTTAAAACATTGATTAATAAAAAAAAAAGTTCACTGCAGCAGAGAGTAGCCAGGCTATTGATTCTCGGCATGTGACCAAGTGGAGGGATGATATCCTACCCCACGTAGAAGTCAGGACACATCTGAGACGGTGAGCCCATTCGTTTTTGGTTTAAGCAGCAACAACAACAACAACAACAACAACAACAACAACAACAACAACAACAACAACAACAACAACAACAACAACAACAGCCTATTTGTTTTTCTACGGGATGGACTGTTTCTCAAAAAGTGTTTTGGAAATAAATGTTTGACTTGAGTTGAGTTGCACTTCGGTTGTGTGCGATTTTTCCCCACCATATAGGCAGTCGTACTCCTCTTTCACGGGACACGTGCTGGGTGTTTTTGGTTTTCTATAACCCACGGAGGTCTGGTAGCAGGATTATTTCCATTCGTACTTGATCTTGTGCTTTGCAAGCGCACAAGACGAGGGATACAGCGCTAGCAGGTCTGCACATAGGTTCACCTTGGACCAGAACAATCTCCACCCTTAACCCATTACCTGAGAAATCAGTAAAATTTCATCCTTTACCCATTACCTGGGAGATAAACTTTTTTCTACCTTTACTCCATTACCCGACATATCGGAAAAAACGTCCACCCGTAACCCAACAGCTTGGTTTCGAACCCAGCACCATATACAACAAGGAACTTAGTCGATAAATATCGACAGGGGGCCGACAAATGGTTTAAATGGGAAATGTGTGTATATGGGTGTGGGTTTGAAACAAACAAACAAACCAACCCATGTGAACCCCGGGCCGCAGGCCTTCGATGTAGTGATTGAAAAAAAAGGATGTTCTCAAATGGTTCAATTCTCATTTGGTCTGATTCTCAAATGGTACCGGTATACTCCCCCCCCCCCCCTGGCCGCAGGCCTAGGAGTAAAATTTTTATAGACACTGACCTTCTTCCCAGGGGTCATTGACCCAGTTTTAGCTATGAGAGGTGGTTCGCCCAGAGGCTGTAGAGTATACTGGGGCGGTCTCTTTGATGTCTTGAGAGGAAACTTGGCCAGGGTAGTACATGCACCAGAACTGGTGGACACCAAGGACAAACATGAAATCGAAGCAGTTTGCTTTCAGAGAGAACGGTCGTCAGCAACTCAAACTTCTCTGTTTTCTTTTTTTTTTTAAATCTGACTTTCTTTGTGGCCCCCTGACTCCGCCCCCCTCCCTCTGTAAGGACCCCCCTCCACAAGGACCGATTTTTGTCAACATTTTAAAGGTCGCTAGAGAGGGGTTCCACTGTATGACCTAACCGCTACTGGCAGACGGCCTCAATCTTCACGCGCAAAGACGAGATTAATAGGTGCTCGGTTTTGGTATTTTGAATTACATTACATTAAACCTTTGTTGGGTTTCATGGTCATAGCAACAGCCATAATAATATTACATGATGTATAATATCATATTTCAGCATATGTGAATTACATGTCATCATACTAAACTGTCATACATTTTTATTCCTACATTATTCTGATTGATCACAACCAAACCTACTATCATTGGACACATCCAAATGCAAGCGCCTGTTCTTGACAATTTCTCTCTGATCTAAATATAAAATCAGTGCAATTTCCTGGGTCGGGCTTTGCCACAGACACTCACGGTTTGGCCTGTAGGTAAAATGTACAATGTATTTTCTGATTTGTGCACAAAAGCTTTTTTTCTTTTTTCTTTTTTTTAACATAACAATGTTTAATGTCACTGTATGTTTAAAAGACCATGGTCATATTTGTAAAAAAAATGTTAAATTAGAAAATAAATAACATTTTGGTTCATGATTTTTCCTACACCTGTGCCAAAAATAAGAAATAAAAATGTCGGGTATATAAGTCACTCAAATACAGCTAGGTATGAATGGCTCGGTTTGAGTTTGTTGCAGTTGACCCTGCACAATGCGACATATCATGTTTTTGTTGAACAATTTTGACGTCACCCCTCCCATAGGGTGACGTATTTCACAACTTCCTGTGTTACACAAACTCTGTGATGACCAATTTTGACGTCACCCCTCCCATAGGGTGACGGATTTCACAACTTTCTACAGATGAACAATTTTGACGTCACCCCTCCCATAGGGTGACGGATGTCACAACTTCCTGTGTACACAAACTGATGACGTATTTCACAACAAAATGGCGCTGCCCATGGTCAACCTCGAAACTATCCGTATAGAATGGGGGCGTCCTCGCCCCCATAATGAAAGCCAACGTCCTAACCACTAGGCTACTGCGCCCACTCCCTGGGCCTGACGCCGCAATGCCCGAACACCCCTCTCTCCCCCACCCTCCCCTCCCACTGTATGTACGTGGTCGTGTCCAGAAATACTGGTGTCAGGCCCGTGTAGGCCAGGCCGCTGTTGTATAAGTGGACCAAGTCCGGTCGATTCAGGGTCAGACAGGCCTCAAGACTTGCCTTGCCGTGACAGAGAGGCCGTTGTTTGCCATATCCAAGGGGGTCATCTGAGACACATTCTTGAAGACATCGTCACGCTGTTTTGCCTTTAAAAAGTTAAGCACTGTGTACACTCACTCGGAAGACGAGGAATACAAGTCAGGTTTCCAACATTCTGCGAACAGTCGGCCGTGTTGCTATGGGAAGTACAATTTTTAATACACTCAGTTTCTTCGCTTGTCGAACTATCAACATGTGTTAGGCTGAAAACGGATTCAACATCGCTCTGTTTTGATACCTGTTCTCGCGTCAACAGTCCGTTGCTTTGGATTCTGGACAGTAAAACGAGGAAAGTGTAAGAAGTCAACAGTCCGTTGCTTTGGATTCTGGACAGTAAAGCGAGGAAAGTGTAAGAAGTCAAAGTTTGTGCACGCTCTTTCTCACTCTTGCCATATTGGATTCAGTAAAAACTGTTCAAAGGATTTACTGGCGTTACCCAGTCTTTCGATCGCACAAACTAGCTTAGGTTGTCTTCGGATTGAATGTTAAATTAAATGGGATGGATGTGGGCTTTTTCTCTCCAATACAACTGTTCTTTCGTGAGCTGGTAACTGAAACATAAATACATATGAAACTGAAAGTTAAGTGTTGACAATTATTTCAATCACAATAAACATTTTAGTCGGTACCATTCACTCGACTGCACCGACGACGACAACAACAACAACAACAACAACAACAACAACAAGAACAAGAACAAGAACAAGAACAAGAACAAGAACAACAACAACAACAACGACAACAGTAATTCAGTAGTAGTGCAATACTCTGGCACTGCATACCTCCAGCGAAAGACACATCCTCTTTCCAAAGGAAGACACATCCTCTTACACACACACACACACACACACACACACACACACACACACACACACACACACACACACGTGCACGCACACATGCACAGACACACACAAACAGACACACACACACACACACACACACACGAACACACACACACACACAAACAAGCACACAGACACAGACACATACACACACACGCAAACACACGTACCACACACACACACACACACACACACACACACACACACACACACACACACACACACACGCATTACACACTCACCCACACTATTATAGGGCGCCATCTAGTGGAATGATCTCGTGCAGAGCCAGACGAAGACGTCCCCAGAAGGAACGCACAGCGTCGTCAAGCTCCTCCCACTGGATGTAGGTCGTCGTCTTCAGCACTGCCATCATGGCCGCCGTCATGTCACGTGACGCCACGTCATCCACACACACGATGAGCAGGACGTCATCATAGTTCATCACGTGATTCATACAGAACGTCAGCTCGAACTGACACCACTGACTGCGCACAAAGTCCTTGGAGAATACCATCAGGATCTTCTTGCTGCTCTGCACACACTCCACGATGTTGTCCACGATGTTATTGCCGGGGATGAAGTCTCTCTCGTGGACACACAGCCTCAGTCCCAGGCGGCCTTCCAGCTCCGGCATGAGTTTCCCATAGACCCAGGGAAGGTCTTCTTTGTCGTAGGAGACGAAGACGTCGTAGTCAAAGTGGTCAGCCAGCAGCCTCAGCCTCCTGACGTCACCGCGACCCCTGAAGGCCTCGTAGAGAGCCAGACGGATGTTCCAACGAAAGCGGAAAACGAGGGAGGCGATGGTGAAAGTGACGATGAAAAGTGTGCACGTGTACACGATCACCACGTTCATGGCATGACTCATCAGACACGCCTGGTCCACCATCGTGAAGCTGGCCAAGCTCGTCCCGGGTAGATTGTTGCATTTGTATTGTAGCTGTGAGCTTGCGTTGCGGTGAAACAATTCCGTGTCTGAAACAAACCAGTTTCTGAACCACATGAGTTCACATGAACACGTGAAAGG